>NW_007253599.1:71549-106086 GCF_000164805.1 Carlito syrichta | reverse complement strand
CCTCCCAAAGGCGCGGGATTACAGGCTGAGCCACCCAGCCCGGCTCTGAAATACCAATTAGTTCAAAAGAAGAGAGCGCTTCCAGCAGACCACTGCCATTCTGACATTTTTTTTTCTTTTTCATTTTAAATGTTAAAATATACACCAAAAAATATCTTTAGGCCTCTAATAGTAAAAATGAACTTCATGAGAAAATCAGTTCAATTTGTTTGGGACAAAAATCTCAAAGAGCTTTTTCCATGTTCAAAGAAACCGGGTGTGTGAACTAGGGTGTATGAGCCAAAATGAAGAAAACCTCATATGAAAATCTTCGTCACATCTACCACTTTCAACTAAATGGCTTTAATAAATTTTATTTTTAAATAGCATTAGGAAGTTTAAATTGGCTGACAAAAGAAGAAGCATACTAAGTTTTGAAACTTTTGTAATATTTCACTTTGTAAAATGTTGGCCCTATTTTCCTCTGAAGAAAGAAAGAGTTCACTTTCCTATATTATAATCAGATATATGAATTACAAATTATATATTTCATAATACCTTCAGAATATATGAGAGATCATAATAGTAAGTAGATAGATATGTAATGGAATACTAATATAAGAAATATCAGAAGTGAGACCAGCTTTGCCCTCAAGTTGGAAAATTGTGTGTGTGCGTGTGTGCATTTTTCCCTTTATTACTCCAAAAGACTCATTGCAATAGCATCAATCATTAAAGATGCTCACCTTCTTTGAAATATTTCTTGAAAGATAAAAGAATCTGAAATTAACTGGTTACAAATCAGTGTCATTCAGTTTGTTAAATTCTGTCTTACAGTGCTGTGTAGTATTTTTTGAATAATGCCCAGAACATGTTGAGCTGAGTAAGGTTACATCATAGTGCAGATGTGACCTAAACTAAGGAGAATGGACGGCAGAAAAATAGGTACAGCAATCATTTCTCACTATTTCTCAATTTAATCTAAAATATACAAAGCATAGATCCCTGAGTTCCCTGGGACGGTTGATGCTTTCAGGCAAACTGTAAGCCTAGGTCGGAATTTCTTCCTTGTATTGGTGACTGACACTCAGTGGGTTTAACAGTATGAATTGAGCAAATAGTCAAATGTGTTTTTTCTCCTACCTCTGTATGAATGAAATACAGTAAAATAAACATTGCAGAGAAACTATTCATGAGCAAATAAAGTGTGGTTTAAAGGGAATTTTCACTTTACTCTTGGATGTAGGATTATAAGCATTGAGACAATAATTGAAAACATTCAAGTTCTTCACTGTAGTAATTAATTTTTGAAGCCTGAGAAAATCACCATGGAGGAGCTTTCAGCATAAATTCAGCATTAAAAAGTTCATAATCTCTGGGTTTTGTATTGCATTAATAGATACAGCAAAGATGGGAAACACATTATCAACGAAAATACAATTACTTATTTGAAAAATCAAGGGAAGAAAGCATCTATAACTTTTGTCAGAATCATAAAGGTCACTTTACAATGTGGCACAATTAATAAGCATAACTCTTCTTCAAAAGAATAAAAAAAACAGAAGAACAAAATTTTCCAGTAAGAAATTTAGAAATATGGAAATTTGGGGGGCAACCCCTTCGTGTCCCCTCCCACTGTGGGAGCCTTTCTGTCCTCTCAATAAATCCTACCTTCTCACTTAAAGAAAAAAAGACTCGCTCTTTCTAAAAAAGAAAGAAAGAAAGAAATTAGAAATTTTAATTTGCAAATTCAGTATCATAGCAGTGTGCATATAATTCCAAATGTGAAGAAATTACTTTATCTCTGTGTGTGCTTGGTAAATTGAGGTTGTGTAAATTTACTTAGAAAATATTCCTTACACATTGGCAGTATATCTGGAACTGTATAGATTGCTATGGTTATCCCAGTGTGAAAGATGTAAAGCCAACAAACATACTTTCTAAGAACTAACATAGTGGTGAGAAGTTGGTGATAAAGTCAAAGGAGTGGCATGTAAGTTAGATGGCCATTAGAATTTCAGAAAACTTCCTAGAGGAAATGCTGATTCAACTGAAAATCAGTGATGAACAGTTTTCACCCAGATTGAGTTGGGCAATGTGTGACAAAGAACACACACACAAAAGTGCTTCCTACAACAGCTGGCACAGAATACATTGTTAATGAATGGAGCCTGTTAGCACACAGGAGAAGAGGGTGGGGCAGACAACCTGTGGATGACCATGACTTCTGTTTAGGGCACACTGAAATGGAGATGGGCATGATTTCTGCAAGTAGGTATGTTTGGTAGTAGATCTGATATGCTTGCTAGTCAATTTAATAGGTTAACCAGAAAAAAAATCCATTATTAAAAAAGAAATTTAGCAATCATTTTACCAAAAATGGCACATAACGTTGTAGGAATTGTGGAGCAAACAGGGACAGAGGGTATAGTCAGAAGTGGAAAGGAGCTCACAGATCAAAGGAATAAAACCAAGCAAAAATATAAGATATAGAAATCATGCATGTACTTTTTAGTTTACTTTTCCAAACCATTTCATAACCATTATAAGGACAAGTGTGTGTGTTTAAAGCACTGTGTTATCACAACAGAGAACAATAAGTGAACTGCATATGGATAAAGAAATGTAGAACATTGATAAGAAAGGGAAAATTTGTATGTGGTCTTCTGTGTTTAGCATTGCTCATAGGTGGAAATATACTCATCCAAAAAACAAATAAACAAATAAAAAATTCTAATTATGAAGCTGGAGCAGAAATTCCAAGTTCTAATCAGGGCTCTTACTAGTGAGCTCAAATTACATTATTATTAGCATTTTAGCAAGGACCAAATTGTTAACCAAAGGCATAACTTTCATGATGTATAATTTTTTTGTTTTTTTTTATTTAGCTGTGAGTAGGGAAGAATTATGAGGAGCCAAGTGACATTTTTGCTATGTTTGAAATCACACCACATCAGATAAATCTAATCATATTTACAGTGATTTCATAAAATATATTTAACATGATTTAAAATATAGTGACAATAGAGCTGATTAAGTTTGATTTTATACAGATGCAATCATACATATGATGATCTCTCTGAATTATCAGACATGCAGATTGGAAAGAAATCATCAGTAATGAAAAATTACACTGTAACAGCATTCATACTGCTGGGACTCACAGATGACCCTAAGCTCTGATTTTCATCTTTCTATTTCTTACCTACATGCTGAGTGTAACTGGGAACCTGACCATCATCACACTCACCTTTGTGGATTTCCACTTAAAACACCTATGTACTTACTTTTACAAAATTTCTCCTTCTTAGAGATATTATTTACAACTGCCTGTATTCCCAGATACTGGTAAAACACAGCAACGGGTGGTAAGATCATGCTTGAACCATCCAAGTGTTTTTTACTGACCTCTTTTCAGTAACAGAATTTTTTCTCCTGGCTACCATGTCCTATGACCATTATACGGCCATCTGCAAACCCCAGCATTATGTGACCATCATGAGCAGCAGAGCTTGCAGAAGACTTGTCTTTTGCTGTTGGTTGTCTGGATTGTTGGTCATGACCTCCCCACTTAGTCTTGGGTTAAATCTGAAAATCTGAAAACCCACTTAGTCTTGGGTTAAATCTGAAATTCTGTGACTCCAATATCATTGATCATTTCCTCTGTGAGGCTTCTCCCCTCTTGAAGATATCATGTTCAGACACGTGGTTCATGGAACAAACTGTTTTCATCTGCACTGTGCTAACACTCATCTTAACTCTTATGTGTATAGTTCTATCTGATACTTCTATTATCAAGACAGTTTTAGGATTCCTATCTGCTCAACAAAGGAAAAAGGCCTTTTCCACCTGCTCTTCCCACGTGATTGGGTTTCCATCACCTAAGGCACATGCATGTTCATCTATATGAATCCTACAACAAAGGAAGATGGGACCGTTAATAAAGTGGTTTCACTACTTAGTCTTAGGTTAAATCTGAAATTCTGTGATTCCAATATCATTGATCATTTCCTCTGTGATGATTCTCCCCTCTTGAAGATATCATGTTCAGACACGTAATTTATGGAACAAACTATTTTAATCTGCACTGTGCTGACATGCATCTTAACTCTTATGTGTATAGTTCTATCTGATACTTCTATTATCAAGACAATTTTAGGATTCCCATCTGCTCAACAAAGGATAAAGGCCTTTTCCACCTGCTCTTCCCACATGATTGTGGTTTCCATCACCTATGGCACATGCATGTTCATCTGTATGAATCCTACAGCAAAGGAGGAAGTGACCATTAATAAAGTGATTTCACTACTTATTTCTTCTATTTCTCCTGTGTTAAATCCATTTATTTATACCCTGAGAAATAAGCAAGTGAAGAAAACTTTCAAAGACTCAAAAAAACTGCATCATTCTTAACTAAGTGAAAAAAAATAGCAGCTAATAAAGTGAAAATAAAAGATGAGTGACTGCTAAAACTTTCTATTGAAGCTTAGAATTTTCTTTATCTTTTAATAGTTCATATTTAAGCTTGTTATATTTCTTGCCTTCTCTTTAGATTTACTTTCTTTGCACTTTAAGTAACTTATTTCTTTCCTTTGGGGTTCATTGAAATTTTTATAGGGAATTTATCTCTGTAAAAAATAGAAAAATACGTTTTGCTTCCCTCCACTTCACCATCTACAAAGCAGGTAGTATCACATTATCAGACTTCAAACTTTACTATAAAGCTAAAATAATCAAAGCAGCTTGGTATTGGTACAGGAACAGGCATATAGACCAAAGGAATAGAATTGAGATTCCAGAAGCAAAACCTCAATATCTCAACCAACTCATCTTCAACAAAGCTTCCACTACCCACCACTGGGGAGAGGAGAACCTATTCAGTAAATGGTGCTGGGAAAACTGGCTGACCACATGCAGAAGACTCAAACAAGACCCCTATCTATCCCTATACACAAAAATTAACTCTAAATGGATCAGAGATCTAAATGTAAAACCTCAAACCATAAGAACCTTAGAAAATGCAGGACACACCCTTATGGAAATTGGAACTGGCATCCAATTCCTGTACAAAACCCAAAACACACAGGCCATAAGAGATAAGATAGACAAGTGGGATCTCATTAAATTGACAAGCTTCTGCAAAGCCAAAGAAACCATCAAGAAAGCAGGAAGACAGCCCACAGACTGGGAAAAAGTATTTGCCAACTCCAGGTCTGACAAAGGCCTAACATCTAGGATCTACAAGGAACTCAAACGTGCTGAAAAGAAAAAAGCAAATAATCCCATTACAAAGTGAACAAAAGATATGAACAGACACTTGACAAAAGAAGACATACGAGCGGCCAACAGACACATGAAGAAAAGTTCAACCTCACTAATCATCAAGGAGATGCAAATTAAAACTACGCTGAGATACCACCTAACTCCAGTCAGAATGACCATTATCAATAACTCAAAAAATAACAGATGCTGGAGAGGATGTGGTGAAAAGGGAACACTGCTACACAGTTGGTGGGAGTGTAAACTAGTGCAACCTCTGTGGAAAGCAGTGTGGCGATTCCTAAGAGCTCTAAATATCGAACTCCCATTTGACTCCGCAATCTCCCTACTAGGAATATACCCCGAAGAACTCAAATCACTCTATAAAAAGTTACATGCACACGTATGTTTATCGCAGCATTGTTCACAATAGCAAGAACCTGGAACCAACCATGCTGTTCATCAAAAGAGGACTGGATTTAAAAACTGTGGCACATATACACAATGGAATACTACACAGCCATAAAAAAGAACAAAATCATGAATTTCGCAGCAATCTGGATGGAACTAGAGTCTATAGTACTGAGTGATTTTTCACAGCAATAAAGATCTGAGTATCACATGTTCTCACTCATAAGTGGACCTTGAACATCTATCATAATACTATAAGAAAAGGATCGACAGTGGTGGGAATCTACAGGGGGGACAGGGAGGGCAAGCATAGTGGGATTGATGGTAGTCAATATCTGTCTGGGGATGGGGGAACACCCCTTATCAACAAAGGTGCCTGAACGATGCATATTTGTATACCCAACCCTTAACTGTACCCCACAATTTTAAAATAAAAAATATGTTTAAAAAAAGAATAGAAAAATATTGTCATAAATTTACTTGGTGATAAATATAACCTCATATAATTATTTTATGGTATAATACAAATCATTTTTAGTCTTCCATAGAAATGAAAGAATAATACTGCTGATTACTGTATTCAAACGTGTACAGAATAATACAAAAAAATTAAGATTGGGAATTTTATATTAAAATATAAGATAGAAAGAATAAGGGCATAATGTAATAATTTAAGGAACAAATTGAGAAAGGAGATGATATCATTTCTCATATTCAAGGAAAAATATATTAAAAACAAAAGAAAATGTTGGATAAAATTTTATAAATATTCTTTATTCCATATAGCTATAGCCAATATAGCTGAGAGGAAAAGTTAAATGTGTGCAATCACAAGGTGCCAAAGATCCAGAGTAAACAGAAATGTAAATAATCACATCTATGGCCTGTGAATTCCCAGGAAAGCAAGGAATGGAGGATGAGGAGTAGCAGGTTACTGAATTACAATGACTAAATAAGTATCCACATAATGATGGGAGGTGAAGTTTCAAGGTCCAAGTGGTGAAAGTCCTTGAGACGTAACAATATAGCATAAGGGCAAGACTTCAAAAGTGTGAATTAGAAAAATAATTCCTCACTTTCATTAAAAAATGACAATTTTTCCTTTTTTAGTTACCTACATGCTGAGTGTAACTGGGAACCTGACCATAAATGAGGGAAAACATGTTTATGTTCCTCTGACTATCTAAAAGATAGATTGCACATTTCAGATTTCATAAAAATAGTCTATTAGCATATATGCAAATAATTAAATGCAATTAAAACAATTTCATTGGCACAAATGTAAATCTTTGAAAGTTGACAAATACAGATGCAATACAATAGGCATTTTATAGCAATTCATATAAGGCATTCAAAAGCTGCACTCAAAAGAAATTAAATAATTATTCATTCTCAAATATATACATTCTTTTTCATTAAACAGAACAAAAAATAAAGGAACTTCTCTATTATAAAATTTGTATAACCTATAACATTAATCCAAAGTACATAAAAATAGATTTTACTAAGGATAGAAAATTAAATAAATCTTAAAAACTAAAAATATCTAGAAATGATCCTTGTAAGACTTTGAGGAAAATTGATAAGTTTCCAGGAAAAAAATGAATAAATATAAAACAGAGCAAAATGTAAAAGATTACAAATGAAAAAGATCATACAAATACTAATACAGCACAAAGTAGAATATCTTTATAAGTGTATAGTTGAAATTCCACAGCATAAAAAAAATATGTAAACTCAGGGCTGATGACATTGTTTTTAGCATAACAAAACTGTAATAAATAATTCAAGAAGTGGGAAACATAAGCATATCAATCTCCATAAAGACGAGAAAGGCATGCAAGATTTACTATTAAAGAGGCGAAAGCATCAGATTACTTTACATCCAACCACAAAACACAAAATAATTATTATAATAATCTCATTATGATTGCAATTATCCAAACAATCAAAAACCTCCTCAATTTTATTATTGTAATTAGTTTTTAAAGGAAAGGTCTCTGTCACCTAGGCTAGAGTGCAGTGGCATGATCACAGTTCACTACAGCCTCAAACTCCTGAGTTCAAGCAATTCCCCACTCAGTTTCCCGAATGGTGAGGACTACAGGCATGTGCCACCATGGCTCTTTGGTTTGTTTGATTTTTTTTGTAGAGATAAGGTCTCGCTGTGATTCGCAGGCTAATAATTATTTTTATCATACCATTGAGACTGTATAAGGTAACTAGTAAATTCATTGATGAATATAAATAATTCAAATAGAATCCACCAAAATAGCAAAAAAGGTGTATACTGTAATCAATCAAGATTTATTTCTATCATACAAGGGTGGAGATGGTAGATAGATAGATAGATATAAGGGTTTTTATTAATAAACCAAGCTATATCTGACACAAAATGATTTATTGCTTCCAAAAATTTAAAGTAAAATGGGAATAGGACAAACTACTAAAATACAGTAAAAATGCCTTTTAAAACACCCTTGTCACAATTATATGAAGCAGCAAAACATTTGGACCCATTTTAATTAAAATCAATAAATAAAATGATCAACTTTATCATTAATAGCTCACAGTCCATTGTCATTTGGAAATGTCATAAAATTAAATAATTGAGATTAACATCAAAAAAGTTATGAAACTACTATAATTATAAATTATGAAAGACTTTTTTTAAGTTTGTAACTGTAAAAGGTAGATGTGTCTTTCAATGACTAGAATCTTAATATTGTCCATATTTTAAGCAGTAACATCTTTACTCTGTGGTGCATCAAATAACGGCATGCACTAAAACAAAGTCAGTGATATATGGTAATTTTGTAAATAACATTATTATGTACTTAGAAAATGAAATATAATAGGAAACTAATAGCCTTAATAAGACAGTTTTGTAAATTATTATTATTATTTTAGTTGACTGGAGTGCAGTGGCATGCTCATGGCCACTGCAGATTCGACCTGCTGGGCTCAGGCGATCCTTCCACCTCAGCCGTCCAAGTAGCTGGAACTACAGACTCACACCACCACACATGGCTAGTTTTTGTGATTTGTTGTAGAGACAAAGTCACACCAAATTTCTCAGGCTGGTCTCAAATCTCTGGGCTCAGGCAATCCTCTCACCTTGGCCTCCCAAAGTGTTGGGATTACAGGCTGAGCAATAAGTACCTTCAAATCAAAGTTGTTAATACACTGCCAAGGTATGATCATGAATTCAATGTATTATATCAAATAATCTATGAATTTAATACTCAAATTAGAATCAACTTTTTAAATTTTTCAAATTGGACAAATTATCTTTAAGTGAATATGAAAGAATGAAATCTTACAAATGAACAACACATAAAGGAGAGCTACTGTGTGATCAATACAGAGTTTAAGTTTAAGATTTTAAAATAGTTCTGAATATTCACAGTAGTAATAATTGTATGACATGTGAATGTATTTAATGAACTTTTATATTTAAAACTGGTTACAATGGTAAATTTTATGTTATTCATAGCTTACCATAATTTTAAAAATTAAACATTACTCAATTGTGACTTGCTTTACACAATATTAAAACATATAGACCAATGAAATTAAATTAATATGACGTTGGCATAAGAAAAGGTAAAATGATCAATAGAACAGTTTCAATTATGAAAGTATAGAATAAAGACAGCCCACAGACTGGAAAAAAATATTTGCCAACTGTGTGTCTGACAAAGGCCTAACATCTAGGATCTACAAGGAACTCAAACGTGCTAAAAAAAAAAAAAACACACACAAACACCCCCATTACAAAGTGGGCAAGAGATATGAACAGACAGTTCTCAAAAGAAGACATACAAGCAGTCAACAGATACATGAAAAAATGTTCAGCCTCATTAGTCATCAAAGAAAGGCAAATTAAAACTACACTAAAATACCACCTAACTCCAGTCAGGATGATGATCATCAATGACTCAAAAAGCAGCAGATGCTGGAGAGGATGCGATGAAAAGGGAACACTTCTACATTGCTGCTGGGAGTGTAAACTAGTGCCGCCTCTGTGGAAAACAATGTGGCGCATCCTAAAAGATCTAAAAATTGACCTTCCATACGACCCTGTAATTCCCCTACTGGGAATATACCCAGAAGAACTCAAATCACTCTATAAAAAAGATACCTGCACACATATGTTTATCACAGCATTGTTCACAGTAGCAAGAACATGGAACCAACAGTACTGCCCATCAAAAGAGAACTGGATTTTTTAAATGTGGTACATATACATGATGAAATACTACACAGCCATAAAGAAGAACAAAATCATGAACTTCACAGCAACCTAGATGGACTTAGAGTCTATAATGCTGAGTGGTCTTTCACAGAAACAAAGAACTGAATATCACATGTTCTCACTCATAAGCAGACTTTTAACAATTATCATAATGCTATAAATAAAGGATTGGCGGTAGCAGAAAACTGCTGGGAGGGAAGCAGGGAAGTGGGATTGGCAGTAGTTGGAATCTGTCTGGGGAAGGGTGAGCACACCTCATCAGCAAGGGTACCTGCATAATGAGTATTTGTATACCTAACCTTGAATCGTATCCCACATCTTTAAAATTTAAAAAAATTAAATAAATGAATAAAAAGAAAGTATAGAATAGTAAATAACTTATTATGAGTTTGGGGTTTCTGTTACACAAAAGTGGGAGAATTTAGTTCAGTATGGAAATGATGGTTTAGTTAATAATTGCTTCAGTAACAAAAGTGGTCTCTTATAAAAAGTTTTGTCTTTTATTCATGAAACAAAAGGTAACATTCCAAGTGGTTTAAAACGTGTAATTGAAAACTGAACACATAATAGTGTATTTATAAATACATGAGGCCACACGTAATTTAAAGACCAAAACTTAAGAATGTAAAGCAGAAAGCAGCAAAAGAAAGGGCATCTATTTGATTATATGTATATTAAACCATTTTAACTGGCAAAAGATACTACAAAAAAAGTATGTCAAATAATATTATTGAAACTAAATGTAAAACAGTGGCTTACAATGGGATGATGCCCAAAGTCTACCAAGAGATCTTGTAAATGAGCACTGCAAATAAAAATAAGCAAAAAAAACAAGCAGGCAATTTAGAGAATATTAAATTCCATTTAGTAAATAACATGATTGTCAATTGCATTAGTAACCAGTTTAATGCCAAGTAAATTTATCCTGAGTTATGTTTTACACCAATTAAGCTGCCAATGTTGAAATAATTTCTTTAACTTGTTATTGAGTGAGATCAGAGGGACAAGTTATTATTCTACAGAATATGTGGAAACTGAAATTGCTAAAGCTTTTTGCTAAGCACCTAGCAAAACAATGATCTTTTTTTAAAAACTTTATTTTATTATAGAGATGTGAGATAAATCCGGATTAGGTATGTAAGTAATCTACATGCATGTGAAGTTTGGTCCTCCAACCGGCCCTCACTTTCCCTGGTGTAGGACCAGGTATCCTTTATGTTGCCACATGCCCATCCTCCCTCCCCTGGCAAACCTACAACTTAGTAGAGCACATACTTTGACCTAGAAATTCCATTTCTGGGGGCCTAGCTCACCGAAATTACAGCAGCAGTCCCACTGTCTTCCAAAGGGAGATTCCAGACCCTACAGCTTTCCCAGTGCTGCTCTGGGTTATGTGTTCATGAGAGTCTGTACATCTTTTTATATTTTTTTAGATACTGGATTTTGGGAAGACGGGGACTGAACTGTCATAATTTGCTGATGTTTCCATTAGGTTGTTGGTTTCGCTATATTTTGTTTTATGCATTTCTAATAATTCTTATGATGAGGGGTTCTCTGCATATCAGGCAGTGGGGCAGCGTATAACGTGGTAACCAATGGCCCCAACCTCTGAGGGGCTGAAACAGTCAAGGTTTTCTGCAAATCTCTTTGTGACCTCAGGCTTATGGAGTGGTATTTATGAAACATTTCTGGTCATTAGGGCTGGAAGAAAAAAAATAAGACAGTGAAACAAGTGCCAGTTCTTAAATCTTCTCAGAAATGACAGAAACCAAGTACATTGATATTTGCTTGGCCAAAGAACTGAAAAAGACAACATTTTCCACCTTAAACAGTAAAAGGTACTACATGACCTCACCTGAGATGAGACCAGCCAGGAAAATCAAGACAGACACTTGTAGCAAACTGTCATTACCAACAGCAACACATCAACTAAGAAGTTGGATTAGGAAAAAAATTAGATTCCAGCTCAAACTGTGTTTTCACATTGATTGTAAAGAATGAAAAAGTATTCAGGAATAAGGCCTGAGGAGTTCAGTGTACGTCAGAATGTGCTTTTCTCCCTAGTGAGTCTGATGAGATGCAGTATGGAGAGAAACCTGATGACCATAACACAGCTGGGAAGTCACTCAGTCATTGTGAGCCTCTTAGTCAGAATCACAAAGTTCAAACAGGGCAGCAGTGTGTTTTGTTTTGTTTTTGTTTTTTTAATATAGTGGACAAGGGAAACCCTTTGACAAAGAGGCAATATTTCTTGTACATAAAAGGATTCATATGGGAGAGAACTCCTGTAAATATAACAAATATGAAAAAGTCTGTGATAAGTCAGCTCTCATTGCAAAAGAGATAAGTTAGGTAGGAGAGAATCACTATCAATGTAACAAATGAGAGAAAAGCTTTGTAAGAAATGAACACTCTTATGTCTTTATAGAGCTTAAATAAATACCATGACGCTAAACAAAGTAAGAATAATTTCAACAAGAAAGTACTCCTTACTCAGCTTCAGAGAACTCAGGAGAGAAGGGAACACTTTTGAATATAGTGTATGTGGTAAAACTTTCTATAGAAAGTCTAACCTTATTAACATTATCAAATATACACAGGAGAGAAACCTTATAAATGTAGCAAATATGAGAAACGTTTTATTAGCAAATCAGAAAACACATTTGGGGAGAAGCCCTATGCATATACTGAATATGAGACATCTGTTTTTCATAAGTCATACCTAACTGTTCGTGAGAAAACCCACACAGAGGCCAAATACAGTACCCTGTGAATCTTATGGTGGGAAATCATGTTTTGTAAAGTAAGCTCAGAGTGTACATATAAGAATGCACACAGTGAAGAAACCCTATGAATGTAACAGATGTAGAAAAACTTTCTGAGGGAGGTCAGTTGTCACTGTACATCAGAGAACTCACACAGGACAGGAACCCTAGGAATGTAAAGAATGTGAAGAAACCTTTTTGCCAGAATAACACAACAGGCTTCAGGGAACTCACACAAGAGAGAAATCGTATGAACGTAATAAATGTGGGAAATCATTCTACTGTTGGACAACCCTAACTATACATCAAAGAATTCACACAAAAGAAAACCTCATGAATGCAATGAATGTGGAAAAAACCTTTTCTAGTGTTTATGCCTCTCCAGGTATGAGAGAACTCAGATAGTGGAGAACTGTTGTTTGGAGACTGCCACTGTGTTCTCCAAAACCCATTCTCTTTCCTCTTGGAAACAGAGTTAACCAGCATTCCTCAGCCTGCCTTGACTATGGGCAGGATGACATTACTGAGTTGTGCCCACTGGAACATGGACACAAGGATGATCATTACTTCCAGGTTTATCCTACAAAAACATCCATGCAGTCTTCCCTGGCTTCTCCTGCTCTTTATAACTTAAGTGCATGACCAATCCCTGGTGGCCTTGGAAGCTATAGGCAGACTGTGGCAACTGATTAAACAACCAAGATACTACTCATATAATAAAGAATTAAAGTCTCCCAAATGCCTTAGTAGGAATTTTTTTAAATGAGCTATGTAATTTAAATGATATAGTTGTCCTCCTGACCTGTGTCAAATGCTGCTGTATCATCCTATCTCTAAGGGCACAGTCTTCTGCTACTTGGTTTGTTTGTTTACTTTTTTCTGAGGGTTTTTTTTTTCCCAACTTCATTACTCAGAAAATTGATTAATGGCTTTTGAATGTAGGTCACCAAGGACCGTTTGTTTTTTTCTATTAGTAACAGTTTTAGCAAATTAAAAAGTCATGCCCGATATTGTAAAAGCATTTCTCTCTGTTCTGATGATTTAAAATATCTTCCTAACAGTAACGTTCCTAACATTACTCAGCCCTTAATGTATTTTCTTTTCAGTGATGGAGCTAGTAAGACATTACTTGGAGGCTTATAATAGCTCTAAGTCCATCGTGAGGAAGTCTTTTCAGTTTGTTGGGAATGCAAATCATAGAGAGTTCTATGCATTCCCAAACATGCGAGTGACTATGAAGACATAAATATTTTTATAAATATACCACTTTTAACACTGAAGCCTTAATATTGCTGTGTTTCAACAACCAACAAAAACTCTGATATGCTAACAGAAGAGTAAGTATGATAAAGTTTGTCTCTTTGATTGTAATTCTCTTTGCAAAATCTAGGTTATATTTTTCCCTGGAAAAGAAAATGGATTTCAGTGATAATTTATTAATGTTTAATGTATTAAAAATGTATTCATAAAATGTAATTTTTTGGAATGAATTTCCCTTGTATAGGTAAATGTCATTGTCTGGGAGATTTTTATGCACAAGATACATAAATATATCTGAATTTAACTTAATAGAAGAAATAACTGGGGTAACTTTTGGTATATATTCAACTTCAAGTGATAAAGTATTTTTGTATGTACAAACTGCATAAACAAGACTTTGTATCTCCTCCCTATCCCTCAAAAATGAATAATATGTTGACCTAAGTGACAAGATCTAATTAGATTCCTGTATTCATTTTGAACATTTGTTAGAAAAATAAAATAAGCAGAAAAGTTACACTTTAGAGTCAATCTGTTTATTAGCTTATAGAATAAATTACAGTATCTTGGAAAAAAGAAGATGTATTTTGGGAATAGGTTTGTGTTCAAAGTTTGAAGGGCTAAGTTTTCACAGTGGTGCATACATCACTTGAGAAATTAGGAAAAAAGTTGTAAGAAAGGTAGGTGAGCTATAAAAAAACAACTGTTCTACATCTCCATTTGATATAGCTATTGAGTGAGAACCTAAATTTCCCAAGAGAATTCTAACACTTGGGTAAGCCATGATTTTTAATCAGTGATTCTTTCTTATTTGGCAACATTGTAAGGTGTGTAAATAATCACTACCAATTCTGCCCCAACTTCAACAAAAAAAGGAATACAGTGAGATAAACAATGAAGTGGATAAAATGAACTAGATGCAGAAGGGGAACATATTTTTTTATTCTCTTATACCAGAAAACCTCAAGCTTTGAGATATTGATTATGTAATTGGAAACGTTTGAGTCACTATTGGTGTTGAATCAATAAAAATAAGCTAACTCATTGACTGGAAGGTCGGAGAAGGAAGAGAAGGCACTCATCATTTGTGTTAGTAGTAAAAGCACATATATAAAGATAATTCATGTATTCGGCAGGGGAAGGTGAGCTGCATAGTCAGAGGTGGAGAAGGGAGGGGTCCTCATGACTAAAAGTTTCTCCTTAGAGTGAAATACACTTAACCTAAAAACAATCCAATAGACAAAAATCTTCTTTTGGCAAAAATTCCTCAATTTTTCATCTAGAGTCTATATTGTGAACGCAAATTCTATGTTCTATATGAACATTGTTTTCCAAAAGACCCAAAATGTCCAGAAAACATGAAATTTCATGATTTGGCTTGTGAGTAGGTAAGAAATCTGAGAGCCAAAAAAATTTGCTACCCTTAAAATTGTACCTTCTCAACAAGGGTACCTGCATAGTTAACATTTGTATACCTAACCCTGAATTGTACCCACATCTTTAAAAAAAATTAAAAAATAAAACTATGCCTTCTCAGCAATCTACTTAGTCATATAGGCAAACCATAAGCAGATTAAATCTTGAATACGTTGAGTTTTAAAACTGTTAAAATAATCTCTAAAAAAATTCTCTGAATATCACATACAGATTGAAGAGAAAGCAGAAGTCCACAATGAGAAATGGTACAGTAACAACATTCATTCTTCTGGGACTCACAGATGACCCTCAGCTGCAGGTTCTGATTTTTATCTTCCTATTTCTCACCTACATGTTGAGTGTAACTGGCAACCTGACAATCATCACCCTCACTTTGGTGGATTCCCACCTTAAAACACCTATGTACTTTTTCTTAAAAAATTTCTCCTTCTTAGAAATATCATTCACATCTGCTTGTATTCCTAGATACCTGTATAGCATAGCAACAGGTGACAAAGTCATTACCTACAATGCTTGTGTCATCCAAGTGTTTTTTATCGACCTCTGTGGAGTTACGGAATTTTTTCTCCTGTCTGCCATGTCCTATGACCGCTACGTGGCCATCTGTAAACCCCTGCATTATGTGACCATCATGAGCAACAGAGTCTGTAGGATTCTCATCATCTGCTGTTGGATGGCTGGCTTATGGATAATAATCCCTCCTCTTGGTGTGGGTTTGAATCTAAAATTTTGTGACTCTAACATAATTGATCATTTTGGCTGTGATGCATTTCCCTTAGTGAAAATCTCCTGCTCAGACACATGGTTCATGGAACAGACAGTTATCATCTGTGCTGTGCTGACCCTGAATATGACTTTAACGTGTGTAGTTCTGTCATATGCTTACATCATCAAGACCATTTTCAAATTCCCTGCTGTCCAGCAAAGGAAAAAGGCTTTCTCCACCTGTTCTTCCCACATGATCGTGGTTTCCATCACCTATGGCACATGCATTTTCATCTACATGAATCCTACAGCAAAGGAAGAAGTGACTATTAATAAAATAGTTTCACTGCTCATTTCTTCTATTTCACCTACATTGAACCCATTTATTTATACTCTGAGAAATAATCAAGTTAGGAAAGCTTTCAAAGACGCAATCAAGAGAATTGCATTGCTTTCAACTAAGTAAAAAATAATATTCTTAAAACTTCTCACAAGAAAAGATAAATGTCCACAGACATTTTATTTTTGGAGCATAGCCTTTATTTTTTTTAATGTTATACAACTGAGTTATGTTAGTTTCCTCATACTTTTTAAAACTAGCTTTCACTGAGTCCTGCTTAGGCTCTCTTTGTGTCTTTACAATGTCTGATGGTTTCACATGTCATGAAGAGAACATCTAAATATATTTCTCAAAATATCATTTTGAAATAAAATTTACCTCATAATATTATATTTTAATATATAATAAACTTCATTACTCTACTCAGGAAAATACAGGGTAAAATCCTTTGTAGTTCTTCTCAAATACACACAGCACTAAAATTCAAACACATGTAATGAAAGTTATTTTGTGTAAAATATCTAAAATGAATAAATTTTAAATGCCTGTGGAAAAACAATAGCACTTCCAATATTGAGAAAATAGAGAAAACTATTACTATTTCAAACACATGGAAGCACTGGATAAATTTAATAAATATTTTTCAATCTATAGCTGAAAGCCTACAAAGTTGTAAATAAAGGGGTCAAAAACAAAAATTCAATTGAAATTGGAGCAATAACCCACAAGATGACTTGTGAATGCTCAGAAGAGCACAGACTGGAAAACTGGGAGTGATGGGGTCCATTATGGATCCCAAAGTCTTGGGTTTAGTCTCAGGATCAGTGTGGTGAGAACACTTGAAATGATGCAATAACAAGTCAGAACTGTGAAATTGTTGCACACTCACTGAAAGCTTGAATTAAAAATCATTTCTATTTCCACTGAAAGACTACATTTGTTTTTTCCTGAAAAATACTGTCTGCCACATACACAGCTATGAATCAAGAGAAAAACATTTCTAAGGGTGCTTGATAGCCTGTGCCTATAAATTCAGCGTTTACGAAAACAAATTGAGGTTTTAAAGTCCAAATTATCTCATAATAATCTAAACAGTAAGATATAAAGAATTGAAAAATCCACGCAAATATAAGTGGTGTATTTTCATATCAAATTAACTAATTGCTATATAAAAAGCAATGAAATGCAGACATGTCATTGAAAATTAACTGGAGTCCCAAAAACCTAGTCAAAAGGAATTCTGTTGTCTTAAATTTATCATCATTTACATAAATGTAAACTAGACCAAAAGAGAGGAAATCCTGCTTATCCTAATAAGTGTGAGAAATATATAATAAACAAAAGTTTAAAATGTAACTTCTTAAAGGTAGAAAATGGAATCTACTAAATAAGTTAAAGAAATAGAAAAGCTAGTTATTTGAAAAATATGATATCATAGATATATACCATGCCAATGAATGTGTATAAGTAAAAACCAGATGTGCTCAATATTTTTTTGAAAGATCTTGGGCATGCAATAGCAGAAGAAAACAAAATAATCAGGAAAAATATGTACAAGAATAAACAAAACAATTGTATTTGAGTGATTATAAAGTTATTGTATTAACATTTTGCTTTTCTGAAATGGAGACATATCATATAATGAATGATATCTACCATTTTCATAGTTTGATTGCAATATTTTCTTTTCATTAATGGTACATGAAATAATTGCATGTCTTAGAATTGATGGTGTCTTAAAATTGATGAAATGTGACCGGGTATGGTGGCTCACAACTGTAATCCCAGTACTTTCAGAGATGGAGTTGAGAGGATTGCCTGAGTCCAGAGGTTTGAGAGCAGCCTGGGCAACTTTGACTAGACTTCATGTCTACAACAAATTTTTTAGAAAATTAGCCAGGCATGGCAGCGGGTGCCTGTAGTGCCAGCTACTTGGAAGGCTGAAGTGGAAGGATCACCTGAGCTCAGCAACTCAAGACTGCCATAGCCATGAGTATGTGACTGAACTCCAACCTGGGCAACAGAGTGAGACTTTGACTGGAAAAAAAATTTTTTTGATAAAGTTGGATTTTTTTATACTGAGGACATTCTTGCATATCCAAAAAGTTCAAGAAACAGTCATAAAATTAGAAGAATTAATAAAATAATTTGATATTCTAGCTGGAAAAAAATGAGAAAATATTTTTAAATCAGTACACTGTAATAGAAATAAGCATCAGCAAATCAATGAGCAAATATTATTTCACTCATAATAGTTATAAAAATTAACTGTCAAGAGAATAAATTTAACATAAAAGCAGATTGTATAGATAAAGAAAAGTATAAAATCTTTTAAAAGAATAAAAATATAATCTGAACCAAAAAATCAATATTCTTGGATAGAAAATTTTAATATGAGAATGTGCATATTCGTTGTATGTATAGAATATATATTGCAAAAATTTTATTGATTGATTTATGGACACTGAACATGTAGAATACTAAAGGGAGAGAAATTATAGTGCAGATTGTCCGCAGCAGGAAATAAATTATGAAATCAGAGAGAAGAAAAGGTTAAGTGAGACTTAAAACATCCAAATAAAACATTGAAGGGGGACCCAAAAAAACAAGAATTTACTTATTGAAAACTTGTGTATTTATTCTTACATGTTTAAACCTCAATCACCTTCAAAATATTGTTTGTTTGAAGCAATACACCTATTGAGATGCTTTTTCCACAGCTCAAAACCATTTTTGAACTCATCAATTCTGATGCCTTTTAGCGTTTCTGATATTTTTTTGTTTCACCTCTTCCACATCAGCCTAACATTTCTCTTTGAGGCCTTTTTTCATGTAGGAAAACCAAAAAAAAAGTCGCTCCGGGTAATACTGGATAAATAGGGAAGGTGGAACCTAGGAGTCATACCGGTTTTGGTCAAAAATTGCTGAGCACTCAGCATGGTGTGGGCAGATGCATTGTGTTTTGTTTTGTTTTGTTTTGTTTTGTTTTGTTTTGTTTTGTTTTGTTTTTTGAGTTGGAGTCTCACTCTGTCACTCAGACTGGAGGGTAATGGCTCACTCCCGGCCACTGCAGCCTCTACCTGCTGTGGCTCAGGTGATATTTTCATCTCAGACTTCCAAGTAGCTGGAACTACAGTCTCACACCACCACACCCAGCTAAATTTTTTTGATTTATTGTAGAGGTGAGGTCTCACTAAGTTGCCCAGGCTAGTCTCAGACCTGCGGGCTCAGAGAATCCTCTTAGATCCTTGACCTTTCAAAGTGCTGGAATTATAGGCGTTAACCACCATGCCAGCTAGGCAGGTGCCTTGTAATAGTGGAAGACCTAGTTACTTGTTTTCCATATCTCGGGACATTACTTTCACAAACCGTGGCTCAACCTTCTCAAAGCTTCCAGATAAAAACTTTAGTTGACCGTTTGATCCAGAGGAACAAATTCTGAGTGTACTCCAAGGATCTCACCCTCCAAAAAACTAATTCTAAATTTTTGGGTTTCCCCTCATGTCTGTATAATTTGGGGTATAAACATACATAATTTATACCCCAAATTAAAAGGCATCAAAACTGATACACACACATACATATGCATATATATATTTGGATGTATGTAATAGTTTTTAAACTATTTGGATGTATGTAAAATTTTTTAAGCTATTTGGTTGTATGTAACATTTCTTAAACTAGATTTTCATCTACAGAATAAGAGTGTCAAATGTTTGCTATCATTTAAAAATAATAAACTGCAGTTTATTTTGTTAAGTTCAAATCACTCATTTAGTAAACAAAAAATGCAAAAAAGAAAGCATTAACGCTTTGTGTAAATGTTTTTGTGAGCAGGAGCATTGATGTGAAAATATATAAACCCATCTGTTAATATTGATCACATCAGGAGAAGAAAATTTAAAGAAAGATGATTGTCTCTTCATGTGGTGTTACTCTGTTGAATTATTCCACTCATTGCAGCCAGAACAAAATTATAAATATACATGTATTTGAAAAGATGAAGAATTTATTGCAGGATTGCAATAAACCAAAACTAAGAAACTACATTAAGGTTTTAATTAATAAGAAACTGTAAACACAATATATTCATTTTAGATATACTACCTAGCAGTTAAAAGAAATAAATAAGAATTTTATTTCTTTATTTTTATTTTTAAAGAAAATAGTTTCTTTAAAAATTAAATTAGACAGAGAAAGAGAAAATTCACTTCCCCAAGGTAGGGAAGGGGGCGGAATTTCATTTTTTAAAAGCTCAATTATCTTCAAATGGGCTGGGAACTTATCTCTAGATCTGTTTCTTTATAACTCATACTAGAATATGGAAAACCAATAAAGCAATCAATTTCTAATATTTGTAAATGAAAAGTACAGTTTTAAAAAATCAATATAATGAATCAGTTCATTAATCTCTCCTATAATGAACAACTCACTTATTTTTCCTAAATTATCATTTGAACTCATGCAAATACATGTATTTGATATGTTTCAATGCATCGCATTATTGTCCTTCTTGACACTCAAATTGGCCTATTTTTGAACAATGAGCCCTTCCAGGTTTGTTTGAAAGTCCTTGTGATACAAAAATCGTAATTTTGATAGCTCCTGGCTTTTTGGCATGACAAAATGCTCCAGGCTCAGTTGTTCACCACCGTGACAAATGTAATAACAATAACCTCTCAAAGACATCCAATGCCTATTCTTTAGAATCTGAAGACTACGTTACCTTATGTGGTAAAAAGGACTTTATAAGCCGGGCTCTGTGCCTCAGCCTGTCATCCCACGCCTTTGGGAGGCTGAGGTGAGTGGATTGCCTGAGCCCATGGGTTCGAGACCCGCCTGGGCAGCGAGACCTCATCTCTACAATAAATCAAAAAATCAGCCGGGCGTGGTAGCACATGCCTATAATTCTGGCTACTTGGAAGGCTGAGGCGGAAGAATCACCGGAGCCCAGCAGGTCGAGGCTGCGGTGGCCGGGAGCTGCCACTGCACTTCAGTCTGGGCAACAGAGTGAGACTCCAACTCGAAAAAAAAAAAGACTTTACAGATATGATTAAGTCAAGGATCTTGAAAAGGGAAGATTAGTTTAGATTACCAAGGTGGCCCCGAATTAACTGCAAGAGTCTTTATAAGATAAAGAGGAAATCTGAACAGTAAGAGAAAAAGATGTGAGAAGTGAAGCAGAAGTCACAGTGAAACGGTGCCACCAGGCAGTGAATGTTGGCAGCCTTTAGAAGCTGGAAAGGTCACGGATTTTCTCCTTCAGAAGAACACAGTCATGCTGACCAATGTTAGACTTCTCACCTCCAGAACCATAAGGAAATAAATTTGTTTGTGCAACTTGATACACAGCAACACAAAACTGACGCTTTTTCTGCCCCTAAACTGAAATCAACCATCTGTCCAGAGGGTATGGTTTATTCGGTTAGAAATCATACTTAGAAATTACAATAGGAACACTTGTTGCTTTTTGCTATTGATATAGCCATTGTTTCTAACCCTTTTCAGAGGATAGAACCAGAAAATGTAACTTTTTTCACAATATGCTTATTTGAAAAAATTAATAGACTATTTCTTAGAACAGTTTTAGGTTTACAGAAACTGGACAGAAATCACATAGATCCCATATATTTCCTGCCCCTCTTTCTAAAGTATCTCTTGTTATTAACATTTGCATTGATGTGGTGCATTTGTTAAAGTTGATGAATCAATATTAATGCATTATTATTAATTATGTCCACGGTTTACAAAATAGTTCACTCTATTCTGCAAAGTACAGTTCTATAGGTTTTGACAAATGTATGATTTCATTTATCTACCTTTACAGTATCATACATAATATATTCACAGTCCTAAAAATTCCTCTCTGTTTCACCTATCCTCCCATCCTTCCAACTCCTGACAACCACTAACTTTTTTATAGTCTCTATGGTTGTATACTTTTCAGAATGTCATATAGTTGGAATTATACAGTATGTAGCATTTTCAGACTGGCTCCTTTCACTTAGCAATATGAATTTAATTTTCCTCTATGTCTTTTACTGGCTTTTTATTCCATTATATGGATGCATCTGAGAGTTTATTCATTCACCTATTAAATGACATTTTTTACTGATTCCAATTTTCAGCAACTATTTTTTTTTCTCCCCACCCCGTTCCCTTTGGCAACTATTAATAAAGCTGCTATAAACATTCATGTGCAGGTTTTTGCGAGAACATAAGTCTTAAACCCATTTAGGTAATCATCTAGTAGTCTGACTGCAGGTTAGTCAGGTAAGATTATGTTTAACTTTGTAAGAAAATGTAAAACTATCTTCCAAAGTAGCTGTCCCATTTTATATTTTTACCAGCAATGAAAGTTCCTATTGTTTGTCTTGTTTTGTTTTGTTTTTGTTCTTGTTTTTGTTTTTTAAAATTGATTCACTAATAATTTTTATTGATACTTAAATCCTATCTCAAGATACAAAGACCTACCAAATGAACCACATTTCCAAATTTGTGATGATTGACTGTCTAAAACACTTGGGCAATAAATTGGTTTACGTGTGCATGTACATTAAAAGAATTAGAACTCTGAATCTATAAAAACAAATGTTTCCAAGGAAAGTCATTATTATCTACTAATAGAAATAGTTATCATGGAAGTGATGGTGTAATAAGAGTAGTTGTTCAAAAAGGAGAAAATGAAAAATACATAGCAGTCATTGCGCTACAGTATTTCTGAGAGACTGCTGGGCATGTATTACAAATTATATCTGCTCAAAAGCATAAATCACATGTAAAGTAAGATCAGTTTTTCTCCCAAGGATTGATGCATCTAGGTTTCACTGATCTACTCTCTTAGCTCTTGGCCCTACTTTTATGTCATTCTTCCTTATTCTTAAAATGGCTCATTGGCAGATGAGTAGCATTCTTCCTGCCCATAAAATTTTAGAAACTTTAAGGTTTCTTTTCATTTTAACATGTCTTTCATTTTTTTTCTCTTTTAATTTTTATTTTGAAATTGTGGGGTGCAATTCAGGGTTAGTTATACAAATGTTCATTGTGCAGGTACCCTTGTTGATGAGGTGTGCCCCCCTTCCCCAGGCGGATATTGACTACTGTCAATCCCAGCTACCCATGCCTCATCCTCCTCCCCACAGTTTCCCGCTACTTTCAATCCCTTTCCTACAGTAATACGGTAATTGTTCAAGCTCCACTTATGAGTGAGAACTTGTGATACTCAGCTCTTTGTTTCTGTGAAAGATCACTCAGTATCATAAACTCCAATTCCATCCACGTTGCTGCAAAGTTCATGATTTTGTTCTTCTTTATGGCTGCACAATATTCCATTGTATATATGTACCACATTTTTTTTATCCAGTCCTCTTTTGATGGGCAGCACGATTGGTTCCATGTTCTTGCTATTGTGAACAATGCTGACTCACTCTGTTGCCTAGGCTGGAATGCAGTGCCACGCTTACAGTCACCCCAGTGTTGACCTGCTGGGCTCTGGCAATCCTTTGCCTCAGGCTTCCAAGTAGCCAGAACCACAGGCACGTTACCACTCCTGGCTAATTTTTTATTTTATTGTAGAGACAAGATCTGGCCACGTTGCCCGAGCTCGTCTCAAACCCACGGACTCAGGCAATCCACTCGCCTCAGCCTCCCAAAGTGCTGAGATTACAGGCTGAGCCATTGAGCCTGGCCAAAGTTCCTATTGTTCTGTATTCTTGCTTCCCTTGGTGTTGTCAATATTTTGGATTTAGGCCATCCACTAGCTGTATAGCAGTATTTCATTATTGTTTCAATTTGCATTTTCCTAACATTTGATGTATGCATTCTTCTTGTATGCTTATTTGCTGAAAGGTGTGACATAAATTAAATCATGAACTCATAGTGATACTTTCAATTCAAACTCAAAATTTTATGAACTTAGCTTAATTTATTTTACTTACATATTTAAGAAATAATAAATGAATACATGATTTATCTTTCTAGATTCTTCTTGGAGTTCATCATTAGAGGGACATATTGCTAGCTATATATATTACTAAATGAAGAGATTTAAATTGACAACCAATAAGTAATGATTCCAGATGATAGTGCCATTAACCTATTGCAAGGGATAAAGCAGGAATTTGACAAATTTAGCCTGTGACAGGTAACTTCATTCCTTTTCCCAAACCACAAATGCATTTTTCCTTCCAAAGCATTAGGAAAGCTAAGGGCTAAAGTGACATGGTCTGGCTTTTTTGCGAATATTAAGGCACAACTAATTTAATGCTATACAAAGACTATGGTGAGGGCTTTTATCAGAAGTGCTCTCCAATCTTGAAATGCTTTATGTAATCTTGTTATTGGGAAGGAAAAACATATTAATGGACCAGTAATGTACCTGTTAGCATGGAAGAGCACAATGGAAAACATGTTTCAAAAAAAAGAGGGTTAAAAAAATAATAAATGTCTCAACAAGGTAGAGTCATTTAAATGGATTCTGAAAAATGGTCCTAAAAAGGAGAAAACTGGTGAAGTTTCACTAATGAGTTAATAGCACATAATCAGTATTTGGAGAGTTTGGCATTCATTCTTAAAACACCATGGCATTTCCATACCTAAAAATGACACAGTAAATTTTGTCTATTTATCTTATTTCTGAGAAATTCAAACCCCATTTGGACAACATGACTTAGAAGGGAAAAAAATTAAAAATAAAAAACTCTTTGAAATGAATGAAAACAAAAGCACAACATACCAAAAGGTATGAGAAGCAGCTAAAGCCATGTTTGGAGAGAAATTTATAGCTGCAAACTCCTAAAGTAAAATAAAAAAATTTTTAAAAATGGCTAAAGATTTGAAATTAATAACTAACTTTCCACCTAAGCAAATTATAAGAAGAACACTCTAACACCAAAGGAAGTTGAAAGAAGGAAAGTATAGAGATTAGAGTGGAAATAAATGAAATAAAGAATAGAAGAATGTTAGAAAAAATCAATAAAATTAAAAGTTGGTTATTTGAAAATATCAACAAAATTGATACATGATTTAGTAGACAGAATGAAAAGTTTCAAGATACTAAAATCAGGAATAAAAGAAGAGACATTACTACGAAATCTACAATGATAAAAAGAAAGATAAAGAAATACTAAGAATAACTGTAAACTTGTTAGATAACCTAGAAAAAATGAACAAATTCCTAGAAAGACAGAAAACCAGACTGATTCAAGAAGAAACAGAAAATTTTAGTAGAAACATTTTTAAAACTTTCTGTGGCAGGATTTTAGAGAGAGAAGCAGGACACTGAGGCTACTTTGCCTAGAAACAGTGTTTATTCATGCATGCACAGGCTCAGCAGATTCACACCCAAAAGCTGAGCCCTGAGCACAGAGGAGGGCATTGCTTTTTGTTCATTTTTAGCTTCTTTGTCCCAGCCCCATAAGGCTTACATGTTAGTAACATACATTCTGACTGGGTATTTCACAGCTCAATTTTGCAGCAGAGCTACACGTGCACACTACAGATTGGGGGTTACATTCCTTTCTAACATAAATCTTGCTAAAAGAGCTCTTATTGTATGGTGCTAGAAGGATTCTTTCACTATTCTGGGAAGGCTTTTATCTTACTTTACTAGGAGGGCCCTTTCTCTATCCTGGGAAGGCCTTCAGCATACAAGCTCCCATCCAGTCTGAAGGAAGTACAGTGTGGGCTACTTACCCACATATTCAATATAGCCCATTAGGGGCCTGCCATTTGATGTCTGCGTCAACAGCATTCCTTGCCTGTCAGAGGGGAAGGGGAAGTTAGACAAAGGGTGAGGGCTTGGTTCAGGGTAGTCTTGGGGACCCCCACCATTGGGTTTTGTTGGTAGTGGCATTATAGAACCTCTGGCCTAGGCATGTTAGGCTCCCAACAGGAGTGTTAAACTTCTTTCCCCATCAGGCAAGGCAGTTTATTCCTATAACTGAGGTTTTAAGTAGCCAAATTTCTTTGGCAGGGTTAGGGTACCCCGTTTCATTGTGGGGCTCATGGGGGTCCAGCCCTCTAGTTTCCCATGGCCATTTATCTTCCATATTATTTCCTCCACATACATAGCAAGAAGAGAGCTTTAAGGACTGGGCAATAGTTTCTGCCAAGGCCAGGAACAGATTTCTGGTCATGGCAGAGATGGGAGCCGGACTACTTTCTATTTCTTTATAAAAGGAGTAAAAGACCTCATGGGAAGAGACCTGAAGTGGAATTGTGACCCTTTTGAAGTACAGTATGGTCCCCAGGTCAAAACCTTGTCCATGGATGCATATGCCAATCCTTTCTGGATTTTCCAGGTTAAGGATGGTAAAATTGGCAGGATTACAGGTCCCTGATTTACAATCCGAGGTGGCAAGCCCCTTTTGAAGAAGAGCAACTTTATCTTGGCCCTTCCAAGTGGCCTATGAAATACAACTTCAATGAAGACAAAATAATTCAGCATAATCATTACATGGGGGCCATATTCCTGCAGGCTATTCACACATATATTTATCATTAAGCCTATATTCTCTTTCCCAGGCTAAACTCCCACATGAGAAAGTACCGGTGTCATGGGTTATAGCATACCTTCAGGTTTCATTTACAGCTGTACAGACATCAAAAAACACCAACATTGACCAGTGGGCATTGGTGATCAGGGTTCAGTTAATTAAATATCCTTTTTCCTTGGTGCAATAGACCTCTAATCATTCTTCACTCAGGGGGTATTATGGGTTGAAACAGGTGTACTTATTCCCTTGCTGACACACAGAATAGGTAGTCTTATTATGCCTGCAGGTCCCTGAAATTGTTCCCTGGCAAGAGAAATGGGTCTGGTAAAGAGGGTCCAGGTAACTCCTTGGCCTGACCTGGTTGTGCAAATACAATACATGGGTTACATGAAGTAGAGGGCTTTGAAATCACAAGAGGTAGTCAGATTAGTAACAATAAGCAACGGTTATACATCCTGTCCAAAAGAGGTAAAAGAGTACTAACAGTAACCTTTCACCACAGGTCCAGCTGCCTGGAGCAACCGTTGCCAAACCTGCAATGAAAACCAAGCCAAGCATTACAGCAACAGACAATAGCAAGGGATGACACTGCATCACTCTAAAAACACAGTCCATGTGTTTGTTTGATTTCTCAAGTCTCTGCCATGCATAGGTTAGTCAGTTTCCATAGTGACTAAAGCAGGGTTGTAGGCCTCTAAGATCCTGGGGACATGGTTTGTTTTCTTCTGACTGTCAACTTCCCGAATGTTGATGGATTAGCAGTGCACTCCCAGTATCGGAAGGCCAGTTTTACTCTGCTGTGATGAATCCAGGGGCCCACCTCAGCTACCTTTATTGCAGTGGGGGTAGGCATAATAACACTAAATGGACCTCTCCAACGGGGCTTTAGAGCCTGGATGTTCCATTTCATTACCCATACATCATCTCTTGGTTTAAAGGGATGAGTATCTGTGGTTAAGCTTACAGGTAACCACTCTTTAACCCAATGATGTATACCGGTGAGGGCTGAGTCTAGAGCCTACATCTGCTGTCTTAGAGTAAAATTACTCACCTCCTTTAAATCTCCCTTTATGCATTTAACAATGAGGGGAGGGCGTCCATAAAGAATTTCTAAAGGGGAGAACACTTTCTGCTTAGTGGGGCTAGACCTGATTCTTAGCAAAGCAATTAGCAACAGCTGGTCCCATCACAAATGAGTTCCCTGACACAGTTTACTTAGCTGCAGTTTTAGAGTCTAGTTCATCCTTTCCACTTTTCCAGAACTCTGAGGGTGATAGGCACTGTGTAATTTCCATGTGATTCCTAAACCCCTTGCCACCAATTGTATTACTTCAGCTACAAATGTTGGTTCATTGTCTGATCCTATAGTGATTGGGATTCCAAACTGGGGGATGATTTCTTTTAGAAGCAGCCTTGCTACTTCATGTGACTTTTCAGTGCAGGTAGGACAGGCCTCTACCCAACTTGAGAAAGTACACACAAAAACTAACATATATTTGCAGGCTCAGCCCCAGGGAAGCTCAGTGACATCCACAACTATGTTTTTAAATGGGCCCCCTCCAACACTCTGCACTCCCCGAGTGATTTTAGGCCTTTGCCACAGATTATTTCGGGCACCTACTTCACATTTCTCACATAATGCACAGGCTATGCTGGAGAGTTGGGGAATGTAAAAGTGCTGGCCTAATGTGTCTCGAGAGCTGTCCAGCCCATATGGGATTCTTGATGAAAATGCTTGACGAAGGGGCCAAAGCCTCAGGGACGGTGACTTGCCCGTCCTTAGATCTCCACCCAGGAGACAATTCCTATCCTCAGTTTTGAACCAAGTTTGCTCATGCTGTGAATAATTAGGGTCCCATTCTGCCAATGGATTTGGGAACAACGCAGCAACCAAAATTGCCAGCCCTGTTGTTCCCTGGGAGGTCATGAGCTTTGCCTCCTGGTCCACCTTACGGTTTTCTTGAGCGACCATTGTGTCTCCCCTCTGGTGTCCCTGGCAATGCATAACTGTACCTTCTTAGGGGCCCATCTAAGAGCTCAAGAATATCTTTACCATATTTTATGTCTTTGCCTCCTGAGCTGATTAAGACCTTCTCCTTATCCAAAGCCCCATGTGTATGGAAGGTGGTGAAGGCATATTTAGAGTCAGTGTATATATTGACATTGATTCCTGCTGCTGGTTGGAGGGCTCAAGTTAGCACAATTAATTTTGCCATTTGTGCTGAAGTCTTTTTTGGCAGAGGCTTTGCCCCAGTGGTGGACTGCAGGGTTACTACAGAGTATCCTGCAAGCCACTCTCCCTCCCTTATGAAGCTGCTGCCATCAGTGAAATATTCCACATCAGGGTTCCTGAGAGGCTGCTCCATCAAGTCAGGTCACCTGGAAAATACCTCATCCATGACCTCAATGCAATCATGACAGGGCTGACCTGGCTCAGTAGGCAGCAAGGTTGCAGGGTTGAGAGTCTACACTACTTCAAGTGAATGAGTGGACTCTTACATAACATTCCCTGGTATTTGACCATTCAAGCATTAGTCAGCCAGTATTGCCCCTTATATTCCATTAATGTCAACACTGAGTGTGGCACCCAGACCATTAGTTTTTGTCCCATAGTCAATTTGTCAGCTTCTGCCACTAGAAGGGCCATGGCAGCAAGTGCCCATAGGCAAGGCAAGCAGCCTTGAGCAAAAGAGTCAAACTGCTTGGAGAGGTATGCTACCGGGCGGTGCCAGGATCCTAGCATTTGGGTCAAGACCCCTACTGCTATTCTAGTACACTCATGTACATACAGGAAAAAAGGCTTGGATATGTCTTGGGGTCCCAGCTGGCTGTGTTAACAAGGGTTTGCTTAATTTTCTCAAAGGCCTTCTATTCTGCTTGTTCCCATAACATAGGCTCTCATTTTCTCCTCTTTGTGGGTTCATAGAGAGGCTTTGCCAGCAGTGAAAAGTTAGTTATCCAAATTCTACAAAACCCTGCAGCCCCAAGAAATTCACAAACATGACATCTGGTAGTCAGAACTGGAATGGAGCAGACAGCTTGCTTGCTTTCTGAGCCGAGCTGACATTGCCCTGGGATAAATGGAAGCCGGGGTATTTTACCTTCTTTTAGCAGATTTGGGCCTTTTTCTTTGAAACTTTGTAGCTGGTCTTCCACAGGAGGGTAAGGAACTGCTGCGTTCCTTCCATACAGTTCTCCCATGTTCATCCGGTCAGCAGCAGATGATCCACATATTGGAGCAGCATACAGCCATACTGATCTGCTGGGAAGGCCTTTAAGTCAGAAGCTAATGCTGTACCAAAAAGGGTAGGTGCAGGAGTCCAGCTCCTGCAAGGGTCGGAGGTCACTGGAGGAGAGACGGCTTTGGCGAATAAAGAAAGAAAGAAAGGGACTGGAGACAAAGAAAGGGACTGGGCTCCTGTTTAGAATTGAACAGAAGCCGTTTATTGGAGGTTTACAGCGGGTATTTATCCCCAAATTTTACACAGTCAAACAATTAAACTCACATGCTTTTCACGTGAACACAAAGCCAGGTGCATGAGGGGTATCCCCCTCCCCCCAGCTGGTCTTTCAGGCATGAGGAAAAGCAAACCCCAAATTGCCTTTCTGCTCCAATATGTTCTTAGCAATCAATAACCTTTACAACACACAACATCTTACAAAATCACACAACACCTTACAAAATAGCTAACCTATCCTATTAACTTTCCTATTCTATGCTAATTTCCACGAATCTTAACTTACACAATTGCTATGGAAACCTATAACAAATATAGCCTTAACCAGTTCCTAAAGAATGTGGCCCAGTCCAAAGATCACATTGGGCGCTCCAGAATGTGGCCCAGTCCAAAGTTCACAGTGGACCACTTCTTAGAACAATTGATTATAATCTCTTAACAAAATGACTACTCTAAAATCCTATATGTCTACCTTAACTTCTATATGAATTTCTTAATTCTAATCATAATACAAAAAGTCTGTTATCAGCAATAGGGCTCTCAAATGTGACCCAAGTTTGAACTATGAATTGTATCAAGGCCAAAACCGCAGTCTGTGAAAAAATGGGAACAATGAGTTTCTAAAGTTAGCTGTGTTCCTCCCAGTCTCAGAGTTTCATGCTTGAGCTTACAGGAGTTTTTTCTGGTTATAGTGTTAAGCAAAAAAAGGGAGAGGAAACGGGGTCAACAGCTCCCAAACGCATCCTAGTGGTCTCGAGCCCTCCCTGATCCCTAAAGCTCAGTGGGCCTCCGCGGCTGGCTCCCAACAGGTAGGGGAATTTTTGAACCCTTGGGGCAATCTATTCTAAGGCAATTGGCTTTTATCACTGTTTTCAGAATTTTCCCTTTGAAAAGCAAAAATTGGCTGACTCTGAGGAGCCAAGTAGATACAAAGGAAAGTATCTTTGAGGTCAAAATAGATAAAGAAGGTGACTTCATGGGGATGAGAGTGTAGGGGCTGGGGACAACCAGATGCAAAATAACAGTGGCTTGGTTTACTACTCATAAGGATTGAACTGGTCTGTAATCATCTGTCCCCTGTCTCTGAACTGGCAGTAATAGCATATTCCAGGACCACTGACAGGGCCAGAGAATCCCGTATTTTATAAGTCTCTCCAGGTGCCTAGGGTCCAACCTATGCCTTGTGAGGGGTGAAATACTGTTTCTGATGAGTGGGCACAGCTCCCAACTTTAGTTTTATTACTACTTGGGGATATGTTCCAGGTTAGTCCAGGGATTCTACTCAGTCTATACCCTGGGCATCTTAAAGTGAAGTTCAGGTCCTTGCCGTGGCTCTTCCAGGAAACTATAGAGGCACTACTCATCCCCTCAGAGAACTGTAAGAGTCATGATCTTTGCTTCAGGATTCCCCAGGGACAAACCTGCCTGGCCATTGGAGTAGAAAGTTATTTGGGATTGCAGCTTTCCCAAGAGGAGCTGACCCATTAAAGTCACTGAACAATCTGGGAGGTACAGGAATTCATGGACAACTAGATTACATCGCCAGGGCTGTAAAAAGGGGTGGTGGGCCCGGTCACCCATGCCTTCCACAATGGTAGCTTGTCTTGGTGAAAGAGGGTCCACAGGTTGGGTTACTACAGAATGTTCTGCCCCAGTAACTACCATGAAGGCAAGGGGCCTGCCCCAAGAGTCATTCAGACCACAGGCTCCTGGAGACCTAGCAAAATGGAGCCTGGTCTGTCCTAGCCTTCCCCATAGTTTTCCATGACAGCTAGACCAGTGGAATGATTCTTGGGGGCCATGTACGGTTGGGGATACAGGCTGGTATTGTCCATGAACCACCTGGCTTCTGCCTCTTCCCTGAGGAGTCGGAAAAAATCTTCTGGCTCCAGACATTCATTTTTCCAGTGTCCCTCTTGGAAACAGCGTGCACATTGACTCTGCCCCAGTCTCATCATTGGGCAGAGTGGCCTTTCTTGCTGGCCCACTGCTTGCCTTAGCCTTGGCCTCAGCCTTGGTCTGGCAGGGCAGCTCCCTGGGTACATCACTCTGCCAAAACAACAGCAAGCAGGTCTGCTTTCTTTTTCATTTTTTGTTCTGCCTCTCTTCTGGCCTCTCAGTCTCAGTTGATAAATACCTTTGTCACAACCTCTTTCAGCTGGCTAGCATTCATCTCAGCAAAGCCCTCTAACTTTTGTAACTTGTACCAGATGTCTCCCTGAGCTTGACCAACAAAGGCTGCACTAATCATTCACTGATTTTCAGCTACCTCTGTGTTGAAAGGTGTAAAGAGACAGAATGCCTTGCAAAGCTTCTCATAAAACTGGCTTGAGCTTTCTTTGGGGCCTTGGAGCACCTCTGAGGTTTTGTTCATATTTATGACCTTTCTCCCTCCCTCCTTCTTACCATCCCAAAAGGCCTCTTGATAACACTCAAGCACTTAAAATTCAGTCATCATTAGGGTCTCATTGAGGGTTTTCCTTGGGGAACTGATTTTGAGCATATGCTTGTACATTCAGTGTTCCTTCAGGGACATGTTCCTCTAACCACTTAAAAGCAGCCTGAGTAATGCAGTGGTGTTCTTCAGTGTTAAACAAAGTTAAGAGGAGCTGGCAGCAATCATTCCACGTGGGCTTGTGGATCTCAATGATGGACTGCATTAGCTCAATCATGGCCAGAGGCTTCTCAGTATATGCGGGGGTGTGATAGTTCCAGTTCAGGAGGTCAGTGGTAAAAGGTTGATATATAAAAGTACATTGCCCCCTTGGACTGTAGTACAGGGGCCCTCTAGTTTCTCTTAATGGCAGTTGTAAAACACTTGACATTCATGGGGAAGGGGCAGTCAGCAGAATTTCCCTGATGCCTTCCTTCTGAGGTATATGGAGTTAACACTGATAGTTCTGGAGTAGCTGCTGCCTGGGGCATTTCAGGTGGTCTTGGAGAAGGGGTGGATTCTGACCTGATGCCAGCCTCTGGTGTGGCTTCAGCAGCAGCAATTGCAAGAGGTGCAGGCAGCAATGAGGGGTACAGCAGGTTTCTCAGACAGAACAGGCTTTCTCAACTCCAGTCAGCACCTTGAAGGAGCTGTTGCTTGGACCAGTATGATTTTATAACTGTTTTCTAGACAGATTTTATCCAAGGTGGGTGGGAGAGAACTACATCTTGCTAACAGTAAATCTGGGGAAACTGGTCTGGGTGGCCTGGACCCCCCACAATGACATCAAACATCTTACTGACTAGTCTGTTATCCAGTGACCCCTCAGAGGATCGCCCCACTCCAAATGAAGGCCAGAGGGTCCAAAGCTTTCTGGGAGTCAGTTTAATACTGTCATTTCCTGAATATCCCCTTTTGAAATTATTTACCATGCAATCCAGGGGAGTAAGCTTGCTCTGACGGCCACCCATTTCCACCCACTAAAAGACAACAATCACATACAAGACAGGAAGGAATGGGGGATAAGAGTGCTGGACACTTGCTTCACCCATCTCCAGCCATACCCCTCATGGGAATATTTCAAGTACTGTTGGGAGCCAGCCATGGAGGCCCACTGAGCATTTGGGATCAGGAAGGGCCGTTGACCCCGAGACCACTAGAATGTGTTCGGGAGCTATTTGACCCCATTTCCTCCTGCTTTCTACTCAGCACTAACCAGATTAAGCTCCTGTGAGCTCAAAACATAAAAACTCTGAGACCAGGACGAACACAAGCTAACTTTAGAAGCTCATTGCTCCTATTCTTCCACAAACTGCAGTTTTGGCTTTCACACAACTTATAATTCAAACTCATGTCACATCTAAGAGCCTTAGTATTGGTCACAGGCTTCTGGGTCATGATCTTAGGATTTATTGAAGGTGTAAATTGTAGAATATAGTTTTAGAAGACAGCCATTTTGTTGAAAGAATGCGGCTGGGTTACTTGCAGGCAGCCCACCGTGAACTTTGGACTGGGCCACATTCCAAACATTCTGGGCTGGGCCACTTTTGTTTGTAAAGTAAATACTTAAGGTTCTATAGAATTGTTTAGCTTGGTATAAATCAATCAGTTTAGGATGAAAAAGGTTTATAGAATATGTCAGTCACGGATTAGGTTATCCTTTGTTATGGGATTTTAAGATTATCATATGAAAAGGGTTTAAAGGCAATCATTGATTAAGTTTTCATGGATTAAG
>NW_007253599.1:0-71346 GCF_000164805.1 Carlito syrichta | reverse complement strand
CCAATCGCCAATGCCGTCTCCACTTTTGGGGTACCCTGAACCTGGCTGGAGCTGGTCTCCGGCAATGTACCTTCTGGCAATAGGTGAATGGGTATAACCATAACTCCTAAACCAGGTTTTGACCCAGGTTGCCATACCCCTTGTGGAGATATTTCAGTTGCCTTCTTGGCAATAGGCTAGTTGGTATAACCCCCCGACCATGTTTTGGTCCCATTGCAGCACTTACTCCCACCATTTAGTCATATGAAGGTCACCACCAGGCCACGAATCTACTCCCTCCATTTAGCCATGTAAAAGTCACCACTGGAACAAATCAGGACTATTGCACTTGCTTTGCCACTAGGTAACGTCTCATTCACTCATATTCATAAAACCTCTCCAACCCACTGCCCAGTGCCTTAGAGTTATGGTTTTATCCCCCTGTGGGACTACTCAGGCAACTCTGGGAGGAGATCAGGCTCCTCTTCTGCCTCGTGGGGAAGGTCTACTAAATCAAACCTGGGTTCTTACCAATCTGATGAGTGGTGCTCCTTTGGCTGGTTCCTGGGTCTCACTGAGTTCCTTTGTGCTCTCGAGGTCCTTGCCTCAGCACACCAGGAGGGCTAGTCCCCTACGGATCAAGCAGTCCACTGGCACCAGGCAAAATCACCTCTTTCAACATCCCAGGGTCACACCCCGGTGACAAGGGAGGTGATAACACCATCTCTGCCTCCGAATTCCCGACCAATGCACCAGAGATGTGGCAGGATTTTGCAGAGAGAGATGGGACACCAAGGTTATTTTGCCAGGAAGCAGTGTTTATTCATGCCAGCATCAGCTCAGTGGATTCACATCCAAAGGCACAGAGGGAGCATTGCCCTTTATACATTTTTAACTTCTTTGTTCCCCCAGTAAGGCTTACATATTAGTAACATATAGGCTCATTGGGTATTTCACAGCTCAAGTTTACAGAGGAGTTACACATGCATACTTTAGATTGGGGGCTATATTCCTTTCTAGCATAAATCTTTCCAAGAAAGCTCTTATCTTATAGTGCTAGAAGGATTCTTTCACTATTCTGGGAAGGCTTTTATCTTACTGTACTAAGAGGGCCCTTTCTCTATCCTGGGAAGGTCTTCATTTTATTAGGCTAGGGAGGGGGGCTCCCTGCCTCATTTCCACAATACAAACCCAAGGTGTAGATATTTTTAATAATGAATTCTACCAAATGCTTAAAGAATACTTAAAACCAGTCTTTCACAAACTATTGCAGAAAACTCCCAATTCATTCCTTGAGGGCAGTATTACCATGATTACAAATCCTAACAAACACATGCCAAGTAAGGAAAACTACTTAAATATAGACACAAATATCTTCAACAAAATCATTTCAAACAGAATCCAGCAATATAAAAAGGATTATATACACTATGTATGGCTAAGAGAGATTCATACCAGGAATACAAGAGTGATTAAAATTCCAATAATCAATGGATGTATCATGCCATATTATTAGAACAAAGAACATTTAAGCAATGTCAGCAATACAGCAGACTAGCAAATACCAGCCTTCATCACTTCCATAAGAAAACAAATATAGACAGCTACCCACAAACTAAAATAATCCTGGAAGGACTCAAAGGCCTATTTAAGAATCAACTGCAACATAGCAGAGAAAACAAATGGAGAATAACCATACAGAAAGAATAGCTGGTGAAATTATCATATGCGAAACACCAGGTAGAAACAAAGAAGAAAAACACGGAGGCTATAGGTATTACCCACACAGTGGAAGCCACCATGCTCACCAGTGACCTTCTCCACAGAGGACACCAGCATCTTTTGCCACTAAAATAACGGATATCCATTTCCACTGCAGAACCCCAGAGAGGGAGATATGACTGCACACATCAACATACCCAAAAAGCAGCTGCTGTTCTGCTGACATGGAACTAGAGACATCACTTCTCCCAGGCCTCAGACACTGGAACTACAGCCATAGCAACCTAGCTTGCAATGGGATACTATTCATCCTAATGAAAGAATGAAACTCTCTGACTTGGAACAACATGAATGAACCTGGAGAACATTGTGCTAAGTAAAATAAGCCGGACACACGAAGACAAGTACTGCATGATCTTACTTACTTGTAGAATCTAAAAAAGTGGAATTCATAGGATCAGAGTAGAATGGTGTGTACCAGGGGGAGATTGGTGAGGGGTAGGGACTAGGGAGATGCTAGTTAAAGAATACAAAATTTCAGTTGGACAGGAATAATAAATTCTGGAAATCTATTGTCCAACATGACTACAGTTAATAGCAATGTATTGTGCTCTTGAATATTGCTAAAGGGAGTAGATTTAATTGTTCTCAACACAAAAAAATTGATTTAAGCTTGTAAGTTCATGAATTTGCTAATTAACTTTAGTAAGCTATTCCACAATGTATACATATCTCAACACATCATGCTGTATACATAAATACGCTTATAATTTTTATTTGTCAATTAAAAAAATAAAGAACAAAAAATTTTACCATCTCAGAAGATGCAGTGAAATCCAACATGTTTTTAATGATAAAATCTTGAAAAAAAACTAGGAATAGAAAGAACCTTCTTCAATTTGATAAAAACTAGCTACAAAAAAAGTTCCAAGTGACCTCATACTTAATGGTGAAAGCAGGAATGTTTTCCCCTAAGATCAGGAACAATAAAAAGACATATGCTTTAACTACTTCTATTCAACTTTGTACTGGAGGTTTCAAGAAATAAAATGTAAAAAGACTGGATAGGAGAAAGTGAAACTATTTCTGTTTGCATTTAACATGTCTTATATGTCTCATGACATGTCTCATATATAGAAAATCCACAAAATTCACCAAAAACCCTTAGAATTAACTAACTGGTTCAGGAAGTTTGCAGAATATGAGTAATAACAAAATATAATTTCACTTTTATACACTAGCAATAAACAATTTGAAAATGAAATTAAGAAAACCATTCCATTTGCAACAGCATTAAAATAAATACAAATTTTCTGGAATAAATTTAACAAAGAAAATAAAAGATTGATAAATTGAAAACCCTTATTATAATTAATTAAAGAAGATCCTAATAAATGAAAAACGGCCCATATTTATGAACTGGAAGACTAAATATTTAGCTGCCAATACTCCCCAGAATTAAACTACAGATTAACTGCAATCCCTATCAAAAATCTCAGCTGCCTAATTTTAGGAAATTGGAATACTGACACTTATTCTTATGGAAGTGCAACCATAATAGGCAAAACAGTCTTGCAAAACAACAGGTGGGAAGAATCATATTTCTTGATTTCAAACCTCACCTCACAAAGCTACAGTAATAAAAATAAAATCTCTCATAAGTATAGTCATACAGAACAATACAATAGAGGGTTCAGAGTAAACCCTAATTATTATGGTCAAGTGAATTTCAACAAGAGTGCTAAGACAATTCGAGAGCAAAGTATAGCTTTTCAACAAATGGTGCTGAAACTGCTTTATCCCCACATAAAAATTATGAAGAAGGACCTCCTACCTCATAACATATACAAAAATTAACTTCACATGGATCAAAGACCTAAATGTAAATACTAAAATTAGAAAAGCACATTAAATGTTCATGGCCTTGTTTAGGCAATAGAATAACACCAACAGCATAAAAGAAAAAAGAAATAGAATACATACATTGTACTTCCTCCAAATTAAAACTTTTGTGCTTCAGAGGACACTGTTAAGAAACTGAAAAGACTACCCACAGAATGGGAGAAATATGTGCAAATTGTATATTGATAAAGAATATGTGTATTAATTATATAAAGGACTCTAACAACTCAACAATAGAGAGACAAATTTTAAAATATGCAAAGTATTTTAATAGTTATGTCTACAAAGAAAATATACAAATGAGCAATATGCACATGAAAATATACTCAATATCATTAGTCATTAGGGAAATGCAAATCAAAACCACATTGCAATACCACTTCAGATGTACTAGAATGACTAAAATATAAAAAACAGACAAAACAAATGTCAGTGAAGATGTAAAGATTTTGAAACCCTCTTTCATTGCTGATGGAACTATTCATAACAGAGTGCAGTAATTTTGAAATATAGTTGCATAGTTCCTCAAAAATTAAACACTGAATTAGCAATTCACCCAGAATATCTACTTCTAGGTAGTATATACTCTAGAGAATTAAAAATACATGTACACAAAAATCTTGAACAAATGATTTATGATCAGCATAGCAGCATTATTCATAATAGACAAAAATCAGAATAATCCAAGTGGAATCAATTAATGAATGAATAAACAAAGTGTAATCTATCCATACAATGAAATATTATTTGGCAATAAAAAGGAATGCAATACTTATATATGATACATGAGTGAACCTTAAACATTATGCTAAGTAAAACAAGCCCTTCACAAAATAGTATATATTCTATTACTCTATTTATAGGAAAAGTCCAGAATTGACAATTCCATACAGACAAAGTAAAGATTGTTTTCAGCAACTGGAAATAGGGGAGAATGGAAATGACTGCTAATGATTTTCTTTTTGTCGTGATAAAAATGTTCTAAAATTAAATGTTCTAAAATATTGCAAAATGCTATGAATATATTAAAATCCATGAAACTGTCTACACTAAAAAGGTAAGCTTTATTATATTTGACATTTTAAATAAAACTTTGTTTTAAAAATAAACTACTGATACATATAACAAGAATGAATTTCAAAAATTTTATGTTAAGTCAAAGATGCCAATCTCAAAATCATACATCTGTATAATTCCACTCATATAAAACTCTTTTTTAGAAAAGACTCTTTATAAATTGTATGTATGATGACAAAAAACCAGATCACTGTTTGTCCGGAGTTGGGGATAGGGTGAATAATGAAAAGGGACAAAGAGGAAGACCTTTTGGGGGGTGATGGAATATTCCATTCCTATTGTGGTACTGGTTACACAGGTGTATACATTTGTCAAAATGCATCAAATTGTACAACTAAAATTGGTTAAAATTCTGATGTTACATTAATCTTGTGAGCTGAAGTTAAATGAAATTAAAATGAGGTTATGTGATTTTACATATGATTTCCTGTTTTGGTTGTCTAACATTTCCCAACTGAAGTAACCAATTCATACAAAAAATCAGTAAATGACAAGTATGGTTTCTTTACGTTCCTCTCATATGGTAGACCTCAGTTTATGTCAAGTGACAGCAAAAAAGAGCTGAAGTTGTGTTTTATTTTATAATCAGATTCTTCTTGTCTATTGGCCTTTCTTCACTGCTGCATCCACCTGTCCCCAAGGACACTGTCTCCAAAGAAACCAGGTAGCATGCTTTTTTTTAAGCTCAAATTACTAAGATTCATTAGTGACTTTGTTCGTGTGTCACCAGGGACTCTGTTTATTCATCTAGTCACATTTTTAACAAATAGAGCAAATGTTAAACTAGGTATAGCAATGTGTTATCTGCCCTGAGAAGTCAGAGTAGCAACTATCCTGAAACTGGAGAAGATTCCTGACAGTCTACAGCATTTATGGGATAACATTTTTTCTTTTAATTTATTTTAGAGAGCTATAATATTGTATCAAGAAAGTTCAAGTAATTGGTTGAAGGTCGATGCTTTAGAGAAGTCTATGCATCTCAGAGTCGTCTTGAATGTGACAGTGAATTAATAAGCAAAAGTGATCAGCCATTCATATAAAAACATTCATCTCAACTACCAGTTTCAATTTAGGAATTTTAAGATTTTGTATGTTTCAACAATCAATAGAAACTATGATTGATAGTCATAATAGTAAGTGAGATAAAGTTTCTCATTTTGATTACATTTTTTTATCTGCATTTTCTTGTGCTCTGGAAGAGAAAACATATCTAACCTATCTCTTAAAAATCTAAAATGTGAGTAATAATGTCTATATTTGGTAAAGCATCGTTTTTTTCTTAGAATATGGCTTCCTATGGATATACAAATGTCATCTTCTGGGAGCTTTTTATGCACAAGAATATATTGGCATTTAGATGTTAAAATTTGATAACTATCTAGAAATATACAACCTATATTTTCAACCTTACATCAAAAAAATGAGAGATATTGCGTACAATTTTGCAAGCATAGCCCTCAGTCTCCCAAAAGAGAGACAAATTGACTGAAGTTGCATCACCTCATTAGAGATTCCTGTTCTTATTTTAAACATGTTTTTAAAGTAGAATAAACAAGAATCAGCTAGTCACATTTCCTATGAGTCATTTTACAAATCTTGTTTTCTTATACCATAAGAGAAAAAATACATATATCTCTTTAGAGCATTGATGTCCATTGGTGACAGAGCTAAGTTTACCCAATGATGTGATGCTTGTGTTGCCTGAGAGATCAGAGGAGGGTTGGAGAAAAAAATTATACCAGAAGATCTGGTGAAAAGAAGGCAGTCTGTTATCAGCTGTGAAGATAATAAACAAAAGCAGTCATGTTAATTCACTTTAAAAGCAGAGTAAAAAAGAAATTTAACAACAGGTTCAAAGATATAGGAAATGTAAATAAAGTTAATATCAAAACACTTTGAATTAAGAGATCAAATAGAAAGGAAAATAGCTTTGAGCGTGCCTGATTGGAAAGCAGGCTATTGATAAATCCATTTAGAAACATTTGCTAGACCATTGAAAATGTATCTGGAACTGTGTCCATTGTGTAGGCTATTATGGTGAAAAAGACATATATCTCATAATACCAATAAATTAGTTTTCTTTCCTAAGTGCAAATATAGCAGCAAGCATTGTTTTCTGTGGGAGTGCAGTGATAGGAATTACAGATAGCATAGTCACCAGAATCACAGGAAATTTTCTAGGGGGCTTAAAACTGAAATTGAAAACCCATGGAAAAATAGAAATCACTCAGATGAGCTGAGAACAGAAAATAGAAGTTCTGTGAGAAGCATATAACAAAATATCTGTTGCACGGAGTATGCTCATTAAATGTAGCCTCCTGTCATTTTTGAAAATTACATTTTTTAAAAGAGCACATTAAGAGAAGGAGCAACTTCATAAGATGGAGAAGGTGGTGAGTTTTACTTGTGACGTAGTAAAGTTGAAGTCCATGTGCAATGTTCAAGTAGATCATTCAGATTGCAGCTGAGAATTAGAAAGGGCCATTGCAAAATAAAATACATATTTAATAATGATCACCTGAAAGATATTTCAAAACATTAAGAATTGGTGAAAATACAGAGTAGTTACAAGTATGGTGAAAAGTAAAGACAGATAAATAAAACACCAACAGATTTCAATAATTTTTAAATTGTTTGTAAAAAAAAAAAAAAGGTAATTCAAACTGAGGTTTCATGATCTCATACTACCAGAAGAATCATTGTTTCTAACTGAATATGCAACTCTCTCCAAATTTGGTTAATGTTGTGTGCTTGTGTAAATAGCTTTCACTATGCCATAATTCCTATTTTATGTCTTAAATCAGATTAATCATTTTCCATATTTTTTCCATGTTTTCTCTCTTGGTTAAGATTAAGCTACATAAGCCAAAAATAAATTGAAACAGGATATCCTGGGAGAAAAAGAGAGCACTAACAAATAGACAAAAGGATCACAGAAACATAGCATCTCCAGTATATTTGAAGTTTATTTATCAGAGAATTTCATTAAGGTATAAATGCAAACTATGCATATTTTTTAGAATATTGTGCATTAAAACATTCTGTATTATGTACCACCATGGATTACTTAGAGACAGAGAAACCTGAGAAGGAGTCAGTGTAAGGAGGGGAACTGGGGAAGTTTTGTGTGTGTGTATGTATATATGTGTGTGTACATATACATTCTAGAGTCTAGAAGTGTTCAGGAAATACCCATATGTACTAAACAAAAGCAGAAAACAAAAATTTTTCATCATAAAGTGGGACTAGAGACTTCAAGTGATTGTGAACCCATATATTTATATATTAGCACTTTAAGAAAAATCAATGTGTCGAGAAAATGTATTAGACAGAAATCTTGAGAGTCAAAGGACATCTTTGCTTTCCATGAAATGACAGACTGATAGAAAAGTAATCCTTTACAGAATATGTATTTAAAGTTAAAAAAATCATAATGAATAAGAAAATTCTGAATATGATAGTTTTAATGCTGTTAAAATAATCTATAACAAAATGTCTCTGAATGTTGCATGCAAATCTAACAGAAGTTGGAAATCAGCAATGAGGAACAATACAGTAACAACATTCGTTCTACTGGGACTGACAGATGACCAACAACTGCGGGTTCTAATTTTTATCTTTTTCTTGCTCACCTACATGCTGAGTGTAACTGGAAACCTGACTATCATCACTCTCATCTTAGTGGATTCGCACCTTAAAACAGCCATGTACTATTTCCTACAAAATTTCGCTTTCTTGGAGATCTCCTTCACATCCGCTTGCATTCCCAGATTCTTGTATAACATAGCAACAGGTGACAAGATGATTACCTACAATGCCTGTGCCAGTCAAGTATTTTTTACGGACCTTTTTGGTGTAACTGAATTTTTTCTCCTGGCTGCCATGTCCTATGACCGCTATGTGGCCATCTGCAAGCCACTGCATTATGTAACCATCATGAGTAGCACTGTCTGCAGAAGTCTTGTTTTTTGCTGTTGGGTTGCTGGTCTGTTTATTATAATCCCCCCACTTAGCCTAGGTCTAAATCTGGAATTTTGTGATTCTAATGCTATTGATCATTTTATCTGTGATGCATCTCCTCTCCTGAAGATCTCTTGTTCAAATACTTGGTTCATGGAACAGACTGTTATCATCTGTGCTGTGCTGACCCTCATTATGACACTTACGTGTGTAGCTCTGTCTTACATTTACATCATCAAGACAATTTTAGCATTCCCTTCTGCACAGCAAAAGAAAAAAGCCTTTTCTACTTGTTCTTCCCATATGATCGTGGTTTCCATCACCTATGGCAGTTGCATCTTCATCTATATCAAACCTTCAGCAAAGGAAGAGGTGGCCATTAACAAGGGTGTGACAGTCCTCACCACTTCCATCGCCCCCATGCTGAACCCTTTCATTTACACACTGAGGAACAAGCAAGTCAGACAAGCCTTCAGTGAGTCAATCAAAAGAATCATAATGTTCTCCAAGAAATAAGGAATGTGGAGTTCAATGAGCATAGACAGTGAACTTTCCAGCCAAACTAACTTATTTAAAATACTCTCACTCTTCCTGGTCTAGTGACATCTTCCCCACAAACCTCTTTCAAGATTTCTTTCCATAACAGGCATGTTCACAACTTTTGAAAGTTTAAATTGTAATTTCATTTTCAAATTGAAATACCAAAAAATAAAATATAAGGAAAAAAAACAGAGGTATATCTCCAAATTAGAAATACCAAAAGAGAAAAAAAAATAGGTTAGTAGATTTTTACACTTTTCAACAAAAGAACAAATAATGGTAATATTGTTTCTTTCAATCCAAAAGTTTCTTTTTTTAATTCAGTAATGATTTTATTTTCAATAAACTTTATTTTGTAACAATTTTAGATTCACAGGGAACTTGTGAATGTAGTACAAATTAGTCACATAAACCTACACCGATTTCCCTTATGATTGACGTCTTTCATCCAGAATTTATTGCACTTAGTCACCATTTCTCCTTTGGCTCCTCTTGACTGTGATGGTTTCTTTCACTGCTTTTGAAGAATTTGACAGTTTTGAAGAGTATTGTTCAGGTATTTTGAAAATTTTCCTTCTATTGAAACTTATCTCATGACTATCTCATGATTAGACTGGGGTTATGGCCTTCTAAAGGGGAATGCCACAGAGGCTATGTCATTTTTATCACAGCATATCCAGATGCAGATACATGTCTTCAACATGTCTTACTACTTTTCAGGTTGACCTTGACCATGTGCCTGAGATGCTGCTTGTCAGGTTTCTCCACTGTAAAGTTACTCTTTTTATCTCCTTTGAATATGATATTCTTTGTAAGGAAGTTGCTATGTGTTGCCCATACTTCATGAGTGGTGAGTTACTCTCCAGTTCCTTGAATGTAAAATGTCTGTATAAAGTATTGGAATCCTTCCTCAAGGGAGATTTGTCTCTATTTATTTGTTTATACCAGTGTAATAGTTAATTGTGTGTTTCTGTCAACTTGACTAAGTCACAGAGTGCCCAAATACTTGGTTAAGCACTATTCTAGGTGACTTGTGAAGATCTTTTTGGATGAGGTTAATATTTGAATCGTTAGACTGAGGAAATCAATTGCCCTTTATAATGCAGGTAGCCCTCATCAAATCAGTTGAAGTCCTGAGTAGAACCAAGGATTGGTACTTTTATGAATAAGAAATAATTCCTTCTAACTGCTTGAATTGGAACACAGATTTTTTTTTTCTACCTTTCGACTTGAAGTGAAACATCTGCTCTTCTTGGTTCTTGAGGCTGCTGGTTCTCAGACTGGAGCTTAAATCATCAGTTTTCTTGGCTCCCAAGTTTTCAGACTCAGACCAGAACTAAATCAAACCTAGACTCAAGCATCATCAGCTCTCTTGGGTCTCCAGCTTTCTGACTGTAGACCTTAGGACTTCTCAGCTTCCATAATCAAACTTTCGAATGTTATGTTCACTAATTCACTTACTTTCTTTACGACAGCTACTATTTTGGGAACTAAAAATAGAAGACACAAAACCACAAAAATCTTCCTACCATGTATCCTCAGAGGTAAAAATAAATAATTCTATGTTAAAGAAAATAAAAAAGCTAACTTGCAACTGAAATATTTTTGACATGAAAGACAAATATAAACCTCAATTCTTTAATACCAAACATGTTAAAACTAGGAATTATAAGATTCTAAAGTACACTGAATCAATAACAACCAAAATTGTTAATGTTATCAGCTTTTCAAAAAAATATATAAAGATAAAAGGAAGATGGTGAAAACAGATTACAATATTGGGAAATTTGAATATTTTGGTATTGCAAAAAAATCTGACAAATGTAGATACATATATTTAAATACAAACACAGAATTTCACTAAAATGAGAAAACACATGCCAAAAAAATAAAATGAAAGAAATAAAGAATAAAAGCAGCTAAAGAAATATATACTAATATATGTATTTATATATATAAAGATTTACAAAAATTTCTAAAAGGAATATGAAAAGCTGTAAATAAGGGTATTGCATTTTTATGATATTAATAGCTACACACAATAAAAACACAAACTGTTTACCACACTTCCTCTCTAAAAAGGTCAAAATCTGAAACTAAATTTCCCATAGCAATGTACTCCGGGCACTTTAATATACATTTTTCCTCTGCTTTTGTAACTTTTGTGGCTAATCTTTTTCCATATGCTGTTTCCCTGTCAAAAAATATAGTTGATTTTCCTCATTCTTTTTTTATCCTTCATTTATCATTCTAAAAGTCACTCCCACTGGGAATTCTTTCCTGCCCAACTGCATGTGCACCTAAAACACAAAAGATTTTCCATTCAGAAACAACCTATGTGTCTGCTATCCAAAATTTTTTCTTCTTCTGTCTATATCCTTTACTGAACTGTCAGTATTGAAGGCAAAAACTTTGTCAATACTGTTCCTTTGAATATAAACAGTGTCTGGCCTTTAATATGTTGAAAGTATGCCTTTCTCAATTGTAAAAACAATATGAAACATGGTTGAATCACTATATATAATAGAAAACAAAAGGAAAAAAATGTTACCAACAAAAAAGGAGAAAATGAAAAATATACACTTATATGCATCTATTACTTTATATGCCATTCTTTTCATTTTTATTGTATATATTTAAGGTATGCAACATGATGTTTTGATATAGATATCCATCATGAATTATTACTACAATCAAGCAGATTCATATACCCACTATATCAAATGTTTATCTTTTGTGTGTGCAGTAAAAGTACCTAAAATGGATTCTTCTCAAATTTTTACTGTATAATACAATATCAATAAATGTAGTTCTCACACTGAACATTATGTCTCTACTCTTAATTTACATAATTAGAAGTTTGTACCCTTTGACCTATATCTCCCATTTTCTTTCCCTCCCCATCCCTGGTAACCACCATTCTACTCTCTGTTTCTATGTATATGAATTTAAATTCTGCATGTAAGTGAAATTGTAAGGGATTTTTTTCTTTCTGTGTCTGGTTTACATCTCTTATACTAATGTATTCTAGACTCATTCATGTTGTCACAAATGTCAGGATCTCCGTTATAAAGGCTGAAATAAATACACACACATATATATAATATATATATGTCTTATGAGAATTAAAGTTTAAACAGATATTTTGAGACAGCTAGCAGGGTCTGACAAATTATATTTCTGACAGGTGAATAAGCAAAATTCTTTTCATTTACTTTCCACTGTTCAAGTTTCCTGCTTCAAGTTGTGTATATATATATACAACTTCTTTACTCAGTCATCCTTCAATGGACACGTAGGTTGTTGTGTAGGCAGCAATGAATGGAAGTATGAGATGCTGATTTCATTTCCTTTTAATATATACCCATCAAAGGGACTTCTGGATGATACAGTAGTTCAATTCATTCTTTTTAGCAACCACTACGCTGTTTTCCATAATGGCTGTACCAATTGACATTCTAATCAACAATGTATAAGGATTACTTTTTCTCCACATCCTTGCCAATACTTGTTACTTCTTATCTTTTTTATTATAGCCATCCTAACAAATGTAAGGTGAAAGCTCATTGTGGTTTAACTTTGCATTTCCGAAGATTAATGAGATTGAGCCTCTTTTCATATATCTGTGCATTTTTGTCCATTTTTAATCAGGCTATTTGGAGGATTTGGGGGGTATTAACTTTATGTGAATTTCTTATATATTTTGGATTTTAAAAACTTATGAGATTTGTAGTTTGAAAATGTTTTCTCCCACTCAGTAGAGTGCCTTTTCATTTTGTTGATTATTTCCTTTGCTGTGCGGAAGGTTTTTAGTTTGACAAAGTCACTCTTGTTTATTTTGCTTTTGTTGACTATGCTTTTGGTGTGATATCCAAAAAATCATTGCCAAGAAAATAAATTTAACCAAGAAAGTAAAAAAGTCATAGACTGAAAACTATGAAACATTGATAAAAGGAATTGAAGATACAAATAAGTGGGAAAATATCCCATGGTCTTCATGAAAAAAAATTGGCATTGTTAAACTGTCCATAACTCAAATTGATATATACATATATATACTGAGTATATATGTATATATTCAATATAATCCTTACCAAATTTCAGTGGTATTTTTCACAGAAATAGAAAAACTGATTCTAAAATTTGTATGAAACCACAAAAGACCCATGTAGCCCAAGCAATCTTGAGAAAGAAAAACAAAGTTGAAGGATCACACTTTCTGATTTTAAATTATAATTTAAAGCAATAGTAATCAAAAAAAATGGTATACTGGCACAAAAACAGACACATGGACCAATGAAACAAAATAGAGAGTCCAGAAATAAATCCAAGCATACAAGGTCAATTAATTTTCTACAGGACCACCAAAAAGATGCAATGGGTCTTTGCAATAAATGGTGCTGGGAAAACTGAATATTCACATGCAACAAAATGAGACTGGACTAAACCATACACAAAAAACAACTTAAAATGGATTAAAGACCTAAATGCAATATGTGAAAGTGTAAAACTCCTAGAAAACATGGGGAGATCTTGATAATGGGCTTGGTGATGATTACTTGAATATGTGTCAACGATAATCTTCCAAACATCACTGTCTCCTTTCCTTAACTTCATTTCAAAATATCAGTGTAACTATCTACCTTAATGAATATTTGATGGCTGACTGTAACAGTCTCTCAACTTAACTATAGCTATGTTGATAAGTTTTTCTTTGTCTCTTAAAGTATCAACTTCTATGAAGGCTCCTATATTTGAAGTCTTGATAGGGTCCAGATCCTTTTATTTATTGTTGCATCATACCTTGTTGTTTCCACCTTCCATATGGTTCAAGATGTCTCATTGCCATGGCCATAATAAAACTAGAAAGACAGGAGAAAAAACAGGAGATATGCTCTTTTATTTTACATGTCTTACATTTGCACAGATCATTTTTACTTCAATTATATTAACTAAAGCAAAGTTGCTTGGCCAGCTTCAAGAGATATTTAAAAGTAGTTACATATTACTATTTTAAAACAAGGACTTCTAGTCTTATGAGAATTAAAGTTTAAACAAATATTTTGAGACAGCAGTGTCTGACAAATTATATTTCTGACAAGTGAATAAGCAAAATTCTTTTCATATACTTTCCACTGTTCAAGTTTCCTGCTTTTTTCATATATTCCTTTATCCCCATAAAAAATATTTAGCCCTGCATCCCACACCTTTATAATAAAATAAAGTATAAAAGAATATTAGCCCTGTAACACGTATTATACTGTTTCTTCTTTGAATTTTTAGAATGCAGTGGAAGTCTCATTGCTGTTTCCTCACTCATCTCAACTGACAAACCTCCCCAACAAATCTTGTAAACTCTAAGCTTGCATAAGTCCCGTTGGGTCCTCAATATGTCTTTTGCCATATGTTCCCCTACAAACCTTGAATGTTTGAAGCTTTCAAGTTTTCAGTAACTTGCAGTATTATAAGGTAAACAGAAATATTTATCTCTGTCTCCTTTGTTTCTAAAGCAGAATGCTATGACATCAGGCTTTATTTCCCTATGTTCTTCTAAATGTTTAGGGATACTTGTGTGTGTTCAATCATTGGTTGATTGAAAACCAAGCTTTTTTTTCTAAAAGATGCATTCAGACTTTTTTTGTTGGGTGTGTGTCTCATAGATAAAGATATGATGTCAATGAGTTTGGGACTTTTCAAAGTCATCCGCTATTTTTAAAATTAACCTTATGTAATGGTTTCAATTCAGATCTTGTCACTTCTTACTATCTGAAAGATTTTTACCAAGTCATCTAATCTTCTAAAATCTTTTCCTTTTGACTAGAGCATTTAGTCCAATGTTTTTGTTTGTTTGTTTTTAGTTGGGGTTTCGCTCTATCATCTAGGCAGGAGTGCAGTGGCTCAGTCATGGCTTATCACAGCCTCAACCTCCTGGGTTTAGGCATCTTCTGCCTCAGCCTTTTGAGTAGCTGGGGCTACAGGTGCACACCACTATGCCAGCTAATTTTTTTTATTTTTGTAGAGACAAGGTCTCAATATGTTGCCCAGGCTGGTCTCAAATTCCTGGATTCAAGCAGTCCTCCCATCTCGGCTTGCCAAAGTGCTGGAATTATAAGTGTTAGTCACCTGTGGTTGGCCCCAATTTTTTGAAACAGGGTCATCAGTATATCAAAGCATCATGTTGTATACCTTAAATAAATACAAGGAAAAAATTAAAATAATGAAGACAGCTTTATTAACATGCAATTTACATAGCACAAAGTGTAAATTGCACACTTTGTGCAATCCAATGATTTTTAGTATATTTACTAAGTTGTGCAGGCCTCACCATAGTCTAATTTTAAAACATCTTTGACTCCAAAAGGGACCTTGTGCCCATTGGCAGTCACTCTCCATCCATCTCTCTTCACATTTCTTCCCAGCCTGATGCAACCACTAGTATACTTTTTTTCTCTGTAGGTTTGACCATTTTGGAATAAAATGAATTCATCCAATACGGAATATTGTATGACTAACTTCCTTTCAGTTTATCTACTGCAATATGAAAACATTATTTTAAACCTAACATATTCTTGATACTTCCAGTTTGTTCTAATGTTTCTATTGCTTGTTTTTAAATCTATGAAAGCTATTGATTTAAAAGTTATACACTAAACTCTTTTTTATATGCTCTATGGGATTCCTTTAGAATTAAAACTATTTGGTTATCTTTCTAATCTACCATACCATCTTACATTTTTGTCTCCTTGAAAACTGTAAGCATATGAACAAGATGGCAGAATAGGAAGTCTCAGACTTCAATTCCTCCACCCCAGAAAGTTCAACCATCCACAGACTCAAACATCTTTAATGAAGTTCCCAGTGCTTGAAAACAATCTGAGACATCCAGGTAGATCACAGAACTGAATGAAAACAGAATTAAAAGGGTAAGAGTAGCAGACTTTCACTTAAAGTCTGTTCTGTCTGATGTAAGTGTGGCTAGAAAGATGTACAGGCATGCTCTTGCTCTCTCCCCACCCCCTCAAGTCTGCACAATTCCATACAGAAAGCATAGTCTTGAGCCCATGGTCTCTACAAGTAAAAAGAGAACTGAAGATGGTCATCCAACTCCCCTAACATTCTGAGACTTTCCCAGGAAGCCCACTCTTGTCTCACCTCATGAGGAACACTGGAAGTAATAGTAAGAACAAGCTGTGTGGAGTCAGATATAAGTAAATAAATAGACTCATAGTGACCATTAATTGAATATTTGTGGTAACTCCATGTTCCTTCCAACTGTAGCACCAGATGGAGATATCAGCCAAATGCATAACAAATCTGCAAAGCTGAGTTAGCTGCTTTCAGATGCACTGTGAGCAGTTCTACCTGGTTTGAGTTCTTACATGGTTGGTGTTCATGCCCAGCCTGAGAGCTCGCCCCAAAACACTATTCAGAAAAGGAGATGCCATACTCCAAGCATTTTGGAAAAGACATAGAGTCATTGAACAGATATAAAAATAACTATATGTTACCTACAAGAGACTCACCTCACTTGTAAGGACACACATAGACTGAAAGTGAAAAGATGAAAAAAGATGCTGGGCTCAGTGGCTCATCCTGTCATCCCGTGCTTTGGGAGGCTGAGGTGAGTGGATTGCCTGAGTCCGCGGGTTCGAGACCCACCTGGGCAACTTGACAAGACCTCATCTCTACAATAAAATAAAATTTTAAAAAACTAGCCAGATGTGGTAGCGCACGCCTGTAGTTCCAGCTACTTGGAAGACTGAGGCGGAAGGATCGCCGGAGCCCAGCAGGTCAAGGCTGCGGTGGCCAGGAGCATGCCACTGCACTCCGGTCTGAGCAGAGTGAGACTCCAACTCAAAAAAAAAAAGATATCCCATTCAGCTTAAAACCAAAAGAGAGCAAGGATAAGTATACTTATATCAGACCAAACAAACTTTAAGAGAAAAACCTATAAAAAGAGACAAAGAAAGATATTATATAATGATACAGGAGTCAGTTCAGCACTCAGCACCAAAGAGTCCAAATATATAAAGCAAGTATCAATAGATCTAAAGGGAGAGATAGACTGTAATACAATAACAGTAGGGAACTTCAATATCCCACTTTCAACAGTGGACAGGTCACCCAACAGAAAACCAGTAAGTAAACATTGGACATGAGCATCACTTTATACCAGAGGTATCCAACATTTGGCTTCCCTGGACCACATCAAGTAAAGAGGAATTGTCTTGGGCCACACATAAATTCCACAATATAGTTAATTTATATACATAATAAGACTTCTTTTTTATATGTTTTTATTATAAGGTTTAGAAAAATGAGAACAATATAATACTAGTGGGAGATTTGACCTTGCTTTTGTAAAACTAATCTATTGATGCCTGGTTCAATGGAAATGGTTGCAATTCTTAGTTAGTTCTCAAGGTGCTTGCCAGAAATGTTTGTTCGAATTTTGTTCTTCACGTGCTTCATAATTGAAAACAGCCACTCACAAATGTCTATGCTGCCAAAAAGTAATGTTATGAATAAGATGTGACTGTGAACTTCAAAAACAGAACTACACATGGTGTCACGAAGAAAATAAGCACTAAAAAACATGATGTTAAAAGATTTTGTGCCGGGCTCGGTGGATCAGCCTGTAATCCCGCGCCTTTGGGAGGCTGAGGTGAGTGGATTGCCTGAGCCCGCGGGTTCGAGACCCGCCTGGGCAGCGAGACCTCATCTCTACTATAAATCAAAAAATCAGCCGGGCGTGGTAGCACATGCCTGTAATTCCGGCTACTCGGAAGGCTGAGGCGGAAGGATCGCCGGAGCCCAGCAGGTCGAGGCTGCGGTGGCCGGGAGCAGCCACTGCACTCCAGTCTGGGCGACAGAGTGAGACTCCAACTCAAAAAAAAAAAAAATTTTTGTGAGGTCATATTATTTGCTGTCCTCGGCCACATATGACCCATGGGCCACAGGTTGGACATGCCTGGTTTAGACTAAATGGACCAAAGAAACATACATGACATGCTATCCAGCAGCAAGAGAATATACATTCTTCTATAGTGCACATGAAACATCCTCCAGGACAGATCACATTATGTCATAAAACAGTCTTAGCAAATTTAAGAAGATTGAAACTATATCAAGTATCTTTTCTGGGCACAGTGGTACAAAACTAGAAATCAGTAACAGGCGTAATTTCTAAAAATTCACATGTACATGGAGATTAAACAATATATCTAGAGGCAAACAGAAATGGAAACACAGCATAGTAAAACTTATAGGATGCAGCAAAACAGTTCTCAAATGAAAGTGTATAACAATGAGTGCCTGAATCAAAATAGAAGCACTAAAACAACTGAAAATGTATCAAGAAACTGAAGTAAAAGGAATAAATTAAGCTCAAAGTTAGCAGAAGAAAGGAAATAATGAAGAGCAGAAACAAATAAAATAAAGACTAACAAAATACTATTAAAAATCAATGAAACTAAGAGTTGTTTTTTAAAAGATAAGCAAAATTGAAAAAACCTTTAGTTAGAAAAGAAAAAAGTAAGAATACTCAAATAAATAAAATCAGAAATATAAAAGGAAACATAATTATATGCCAACAAATTATAATAACATAGAAGAAATGGGTAAGTTCACAGATATATTACCTGCCAAGACTGAATCATGAAGAAATCGAAAATCTGAATAAACAAATAATGACTAAGGGAATTGAATTAGTTATAAAATGTCTCCCATAAAGTAAAGTTCAGGATCTGATGGTTTCACTGCTGAATACTACCCAAAGTTTAAAGGAGAATTAATGCCCGTTCTTCTAAAACACTTCAAAAATATCAAAAAAGAGAGAACACACCAAAACTTTTATGAGGCCAGTATTACTCTGATAGAAAAGTCATAATGAGACTCTACAAAAAAAGAAAATTACAGTCAATATCCATAATGCACAGAGATGAAAAAATTATCAACAAACTGTGTACTAACAAACCAAATTCAGCAACACCATAATCAAGCAGGATTTATCCCTAAGATACAAGGACAGTATAACTTATGCAAATCAATAGATGTGATATGCAATATTAACAGAATGAAAAATAAAAATCACAAGATGAATAGATGCAGAAAAGGTGTTTGAAAAAATTCAGCACTCTCTCATGATTAAAAAAACTCTCAACAGATTAGATATTTGGGGAATGTACCTCAATACAATAAAGATCATATGTGACAAGCTCACAGCTAACATTATACTCAGTGGTGAAAAGTTGAAAGTTTTCCTCAGATCAGGGACACATGTGCCCACTTTGGCATATCTCTTTAGCATAACACTGGATGATCTAGACAGAGCAATTAGGCAAGAGAAGAAATAAAAAGTCATCCTTAGAGGAAAGGAAGAACTGAAATTGTCTGTTTCCTAATGACATGATCTTATATTAGGAAATTCTAAAGACTCTAAAATTGTTGGAGAACAGAAAATCAACATATTCAGATGGGTAGCATTTTTTATACACTGATACAAACTATCTGATAAGGAAATTTTTTAAATCCCATATACAATAGCAATAAAAATATTAAACACTTATGCATACATCTAACCAAAGAGGTGATCAATTTGCATATAGACATAATTATTATCTTTCTCTTTATTGAACTTCACAGATATGTGTCTTTTATAGATTGAAGGTTTGTGGCATCTCTGTGTTGAACAAGTCTATAATCACCATTTTTTCAACAGGATGTGCTCACTTTGTGTCTCTGTGTCACATTTTGGTAATTTTCACAATATTTCAAATTTTTCATTATTATATCTCTTATGGTAATCCGTGATCAATGATTTTGATATTACCATTGTAGTGGTTTTGGAGTGCCACAAATAATGTCCATATAAGATGGAAAACTAAACAGATAAATTTTGTGTGTTCTGACTACTCCATTGACCAACTGTTTTTCTCTTTGTCTTCCTCTCTTTGAGCCTCCCTCTTCTATAAGACACAATATTAAAACTAGGCTAAGTAATAACCCTACACTGGCCTCTAAGTGTTCAAGTGAAAAGAAGACTCACATGTCTCTCACTGTAGATCAAAAACTAGAAATGATTAAGCTTAGTGAGGAAGTCATGTCAAAAACTGAGATAGGCTGAAAGCTAAGCCTCTTGCACCAAACTCTTAGCCACGTTGTGAGTGAAAAAAAAAGTTCTTGAAGGAAATTAAAAGTACTACTCCAGGGAACACATAAATGATAAGAGCTCAAAACAGTCTTATTGCTGATATGGAGAACGTTTTGGTGGTTTGGATACAAGACCAAACCACCCACAACATTCCCTTTGGCTAAAACATGATCCAGGTCAAGGTTCTAACTTTTTTCAATTCTATGGAGGATGAGAGAGGTGACGAAACCACAGAAGAAAAGTTTGGAGCTGGAAGAGGCTGGTTCATGATATACAGAAAAATAAGTCATCTCCATAACAGAAAAGTGCAAGGAAGCAACAAGTGCTGATGCAGTAGCTGCTGCAAGTTATTTTTTAAAATCTAGCCAAGGTAATTGATGAAAGCAGCTACACTACACAGCAGATTTTAAATGTTAATGCAACACCCTTGTTTTGGAATAAGATGCTACCTAAGACTTTTTATAGATGGAGAGTAGAAGTCAATGCCTGGCTTCAAAACTTAAAAGGACAAGGTGACTCTTGTTAGACGATAATGGAGTTGGTGGTTTTAAGTTGAAGCCAATGCTCATTTACCATTATAAAACTCCTTGGTGTTTTTCTAATGATGCTACATCTACTCTGTTTGTGCTCTATAAATGGAAAAATACAGCCTGGGTGACAGCATATGTGTTTATAGCATGGCTAACTGAATATTTCAAGCCCATCATTAAGACCTACTTCTCATACAAAGAGATTCCTTTCAAAGTATTACTGCTCATTGCCAATGTACCTAGTTATGCAAGCGCTCAGATGGAGATAGTAATGTACAATAATTTTTTTTTTTTTTTTGAGTCAGAGCCTCACTCTGTTATCCAGGTTGGAATACTGTGGAATGATCACAGCTCACTGCAGCCTTGACCTTCCAGGCTCAGTTGATCTTTCTGCCTCAACCTCCCAAATAACTGGGAATACAAGCACATGCCACCATATCTGGCTACTTTTTTTTTCTTTTCTTTTCTTTTTTTCATATAGATGAGGTCTTGCTATGTTGCCTAGACTAGTTGTGAATTCCTGAGCTCAAGCAATACTCTCACTTCAGGTTGGGCATGTGCCGCCTAGATTAATGTTTTCATGCCTTTTAATACAACATTCATTCTACAGCCCACACGTCAAGGACTCATTTTTCATTTCAAGTATTATTATTTAAGAAATACATTTCATAAGGCTACAGTAATAACTTTGATGGATCTGGGCAAAATAAATTGAAAACCTCAAAATGATTCCCCATAAGAACACTTGTGATTCATACAAGAAAGTCAAAATATCATCAACAGGTGTTTGGAAAAAGTCGATTCCAACCTTCATGATTGACTTAAGAGATTCAATCCTTCAGAGAAGGAAGTAACTGCAGATGTTGTAGAATTCACAAGGGAACTGCACTTAGAAAGCCTGAAAATGAGACTAAATTACTGCAAATTCATATTAAACTTTAATTAATGAAGAGCTACCTCTTATGAATGAGCAAAGAAAGTGATTTCTTGAACTGGAATTTACTTCTGGTGAAGATACTGTGAACATTGTTGAAATGACAGCAAAGGAATTAAGTTTTCAAAACTGGTCTAGATTTTTTTCTTAATTAGATTCTTAACATTTTCCTACCAGTCTCTTTTAAATTATTCTAATGCTTTAACCTGTCTCTGGAGGCCCTGTCCCCACTGTTAATATGTTAAGTTTGACTTTTTTCTCCCCTTCAAGTTCATTACACAGATGATTCATTAGTGGTTTTTTTTAACCTGGGTCACCAAGGACCCTTTTGTTTATTAACTTGTGCAGATTTGACAATGATTTAAATTTTTAAAAAACTGTTTCCTAAGCTTATTATAGTACTATATCTATTGTGAGAAATTTGATGCAATTGATAAAAGAAATGTCAAGGAAATTATGCATTCCTGACTGTTGCTGTGAGAGTGACCACATTTAATCAGTAGTGAGCAGAAATTTTCATGCAAGTTTTCAACATTAGATTCATTTTTATCTTATAGCTATGAGAATAGTTTTAGTTAAGCAATTAACAGAAAGAGGTTATTTTAAAAGCGTAAGTATGATAAATTCTGTCATTTCAGTTGCATTTTATTTTTAGAAAGTTGGGTTATATATGCTGTTAAAAAAATCTTTCCTGAATGTATAAAACTTAGAAATAGAAGTTATAATATGGGTGTCTACTAAGCATCATTTTTAGAGTGCTTTCATCTTGGATAATGTAGAGCCATTGGTAAGATTATTTTAAGCAACAGTAAACAAGAGGTGATCTAAAAGTAGCATAATTTTGAGTTATATGAAAAATAATAACATCTCTCATTCACTAATTTCTGAAAACTAAAAATTAATGTCAGAGTAAAAGTATTTTCATGAAATCAGAGACCAGGGGACAGGAATGGAACTGGGAAACAAGGAGATTGGAGGGAAGATTACTCTGCACAGATAACCCATGTAAAATGTTTATTTCAATCTCTATCATATAGTAAAGGTCCAATAACCATAGTATACTAGTTTGATATAAAAACAAATACAAGGGAAGAAATAGGAAGAGGTGTGGAAAATCAAGAGTTTCTTTTTGGACTTACATTTGGAATATATTTGGTTATATGACTGGAATTTTGAAGAGCAATTTTTTTCTTTTTTGGAAATTAGGTGTCTAAGAAAATACCCAAAGAGAGTGTATATGTTAAGAAGTAAAGAATCACAAATAACTATCAACATAAGCTCAGCCAGCAAGAAATGTCTAGAAACTGCATAATGAAAAGCTGACATGTAAAACACATACATGGCAATAAGGCAAATTATAAGAGAATTCCATAATATTGTATGGTTAAAAGTACACATCACATTCTACTGAGAGATTTCCTAGACTTTAACAGAAATAGAGAAGCGCTTGATAAACTTTGGTATAAATTGCTTTATTAGAATCAAAACATGATTATAGTCTATTGATTATTGAATGTACTGTGATTTACCAAGGGAAAATCATTGTGAACCAGAACATTAAAATAGCTTAAATATATTTATTAGTCATTATCAGCCAGGTAATTTTATAATTACTTTATATGTCAACTTATGTAATTTTTCAACACAGTAAATGCATGAAGGATAATATTTTTATTTCCATTTTAAGAAATAAAACTAAGTCCCAGTAAAATTAAGCCATACTTGAAGAAATGAATAGTTTAAATCTGATATTTTTGTACTTATTAATAACAGTATTTTGAAGTGTGTTCTAACCTTAACTAAATAGATTGGAAACTAAAAGTTGTGATGATTTATAAATCTCTATTTATTTACACCTAACATATAGTTTCATTCTATGAAACAAATGTGCCATTAAATTTTTCTTTTTCTTCTGCACCCCAGTAGAAAAATAGTATAATTTTAAACAGAAAATTATGAGGGAGAAACAGAGGAATGGGTGAGTAACAAAGAAGTTGTTTAAAGAAAAGATAAATTTTAATAATTATAATACTAGTGTTCAAAATTTTAAGCACTGGATGCAATAAGCCTATATAGCAAACCCAAACTGTTTTTGGGTTTGCTATATAGGCTTAATACACTGTGATGTATTTGTGCTTTATTAATAACAAATCTTCAAGGAAACAAATAGAAATGATAGGGAAAGTTTAAGATTCAACTTTAAGATTCAGCCTAAAGTGAATAGGGAAGAACTCTTGATCTCACAAACTATGAAATTGAAAATAAATGTTAGTACAGATAAAGAAATCTGATTTTTTTAAAACCTCCCCTGAAATAACACACACACAAAATACACAATTATAAAACTTAAGCTGCCTGTGCATTGATACTTTTAAACAAATTTTTATGCATGTGAATTTCTTTGCTAGTTTTTCCTCTATTAATTTCCACCTTATGCAAATATATCTGAATTTTTAAATGCAGAGTGAGCAGAAGTAAGAAATCAATTATGAGAAACCACACAACAACCACATTCATCCTGCTGGGACTGACTGATAACCCACAACTAAAGATGGTGATTTTCATCTTTCTGTTTCTCACCTACATGTTGAGTATAACTGGGAACCTGACAATCATCTCCCTCACCTTCGTGGATTCACACCTTAAAACTGCCATGTACTTTTTCCTACAAAATTTCTCCTTCTTAGAAATCTCATTTACATCTGCTTGTATTCCCAGATACTTACACAGCATATCAACAGGTGATAAGACAATTACATATAACAGCTGTGCCACGCAAGTTTTTTTTACTGACCTCTTTGGTGTAACAGAATTTTTTCTTCTGGCCACCATGTCCTATGACCGATACGTAGCCATCTGCAGACCCCTGCATTACGTAACCATCATGAACAACAGGGTCTGTGGAAGATTCGTGCTTTGCTGCTGGACAGTAGGCTTGCTCATCATACTCCCACCACTCAGCCTAGGCCTAAATCTGGAATTCTGTGACTCTAACATTATTGACCATTTTTTCTGTGATGCATCTCCCCTCCTAAAGATCACATGTTCAGAAACATGGCTCATGGAGCAGATGGTCATCGTCTGTGCTGTGTTGACCTTTATCATAACCCTTGTATGTGTAGTTTTATCCTACACATACATCATTAAGACAATTCTACGATTCCCTTCTGCTCAGCAAAGAAAAAAGGCATTTTCTACCTGCTCTTCCCACATGATTGTGGTCTCCATCACCTATGGAAGCTGTATCTTCATCTATGTTAAACCTTCAGCAAAGGAATCAGTGGCTGTTAACAAGAGTGTGACAGTCCTCACTACTTCCGTCGCACCGATGCTGAACCCCTTCATTTACACCTTGAGGAACAAGCAAGTAAAACAAGCCTTCAGCAACTCAATAAAAAGAATTTCATTGTTCTTAAAAAAGTAAGAGAATTTGCTAATGTAGATAAATTTTTGTTTTCATAGAAAGATTATTGGTTCCTAAGTAGGTATCTCTAAGTTTTTGCATCATTCCTTTTCTTATCAACAAAGCAGTTTCAGGATAAAAGTTCCCAAAAAGAAAACATAATACATTTCTAGGAAACAAAAGAACGATGCCACATATTAACACACCTTAACAAAATTGCAAACAAAAGGAAATAAAACAAGCAGAATCAATGGGTTCATCATATAGTTTAGATTGAGTAACAGTATTTATTACCTTGTCCAATTCCAGCTTCTGAAGATCTTTTTAATGCCAGGCACCATTTCAGACACTGAGGATAGATTAGAAAACCCGCAAATGTATTGTCCTTTCATGCCTTATATTTTAGTGGATATATGTGACCATTACATTAAACAAAATATAAACATCACAAACAACAACCAAAAAAACCAGACAATATTTTAAAGTGAGTAAATAAAACATACTGTTACAAACATTTATATCTTAATGTAGAAATGGAATTATAAAATATAAGATCCTACAAGTTTTAATACTCTAAAAGTCACAGAAGTAATGAATCACTTTGAATGGAAAATATGTGAAATAACCTGCTAAAAGTTCTTCTTTAAAGGACTAGTAAATCCGTGAGGAAAATGGTCATATGTCTACATCTGCATTTGTTTCTATACTTTTGTCTATAACTACAGCCATTGACTTTTGAAAAATTAAGATTATTAGGAGATAGTAAAAAACATGTACAAAGTTTTAAAAAGTATTTATATAAATGATAACAACTCAAAGTAAACCTATGGCAGCTGTATCTTCATCTATGTCAAACCTTTAACAAAGAATTCAGTGCCCATAAATACAGATGTAAAAATGCTTCCTACTTCCGTTGCTTCTATGATGAATCCACTCCTTAAAACCTTCAGAAACAGACAAATAAAACAAGTCTTTCATGACATTTCAAGGAACTTAAGCATAGCTATCTTATTAATAATTTTATATTGACTACAGGTTGAAATGATATTTTGATATAGTCAGTTAAAAAATATATACTATAAAGTTATTTATTTTATAATATGGCTACTAAAAAGTTTTGAGTTATATTATGTGGTTCATGTTATGTTTCTTTTTCTAATTTTTTTTAATATTTTAAAGATGTGGGGTACAATTCAGGATTAGGTATGTAAGTGGTCATCGTACGGGTAAACTTGGGGCCTCCCATTGGTCCTCACTTCGCCTAGTTTGGGATCAGGTACCCTTATTGATGTTATGTGTCCCTCTCTTCCCTCCCCTGTCAGTGTCCCTCTACTGCCAATCCCTTTCATGTAGTATTATGCAAGATGTTCAGGGTCCACTTATGAATGAGAATATGTGATACTCAATTCTTTGTTTCTGTGATAGATCACTGAGTATGATCATCTAAATCCATTCGGGTTGCTGTTAAGTCCTTAATTTTGTTTTTCTTTATGACTGCATAATAAACCATCGTGTATATGTACCACATTTTTTCATCCAGTCCACTTTCAACAGGCAGCATGATTGGTTCCATGTTTTTGCTATTGTGAATACTACTGCAATAGACATGTGTGTGCAGGCATCTTTTTTGCAGAATGATTTCAGTTCCTCCAGGTATATTTCCAGAAGGGGGATTGCTGGGTTGTATGGAAGGTCAATTTTTAGATCTTTTAGAAATGGCCTGTTTTCCACAGAAGTTCTACAAATTTACAGTCACGTGTTATGTTACTATTGGCATGTTTTAGATATTTATGGAGTGCTGATTAACAGTGGACTCAGAATTCAAATTCTGTTTCTTAGACCAAATATTCAGTATTTGATTTAAGAAAGCTTCTCTAGAGAAACACTTTTCAGTAGCAAGATATTTTTAAGAAATTCCTCAAGCAGACTCTACATGTATTGAAATTACCAGATATTTAAATAATGAAAAATGCTCATGGCAGGTTTAAAGTTAATCAACTACTGAATGAAATATATCTTCAATATGAGATTAATAATTTACAAATAAAATTAATCTGCGTGGGAAAAACTAAAAACTATTGAATGAAAATATAAATGCTGTGACCACTACCAATTCTAATTTATCTGAAAAAGAGTTGAACTTTTAACTATATATAAGTTAATATAAATAATGTGAATATGAATATTTGAACCATGTTGCTTCTTAGAGCAATGCCCACTAATACTGAGTAAGCAGGAAGGGTAGCTAAGTGAAATGAGTGAAATCTTCTGAGAAACTTTCTAATGCAGACAGAAATATTTAGAAACTCCTAATATAAATTTCTCTACAGCATTAACTCTAGTTTGTTGTGATACAAAAGCTCTGACTCTTTGGTGACTCACTTTTTTTTATCACTCTTGCACTTTTGCCCAACCTTCCCACATTTCCTCAATTGGCCAGTCCACGCCCTAATTCCCAGATTGACAATACTATAAATAATATTCATGTTCTGAATCCATGGTATGACAAGCATTGGGTGTTTCCAAAAGGAAGTCAGTGGACTCATTTATTAGAAACTGTTGGTTTTTAGAAGTTTAGACTAATAATGCTCCCCACCTGCCTTAAGATCAAGGTGATGGAGAAGGCCTGTATTGTAGAAATGAAAGTCATCTGCTGCTTAAGGAAATTAAAAGCTGACCTGAGCACCCAGACTATGAAGTTTCTGCAAGGCTTGTTCAAGATGCTTTTTTAGCCCCAAGGTAATGGCAACTAGTCTCCTAAATTCCTTGAAATATCCAAAAATGTTTATTAAAAATCCTATTAACAATAAATATTTCTGAATGCTTGCTCTATGGAAGGTCATGATTAAGAACTTCATTTTTATTAACTTTAAACTCATAGAAACAGAAAATTTCACAGTACACACATCTGTATGCATCACAGTGTCAACAAGTAACATTTATGGCCAATCTTGTCTCATCTACAAATTAGTCCATTACTCCCAAGCCCTACTTGATTATTTTAAACAGAAACATATATCATTTCATCTATAATATTTTAGCAAGTATCTCTAAAAATATATTTTTTAAACATTAAAATTTAACATAAAACCAATCCTTAGCAAAAAAAAAAAAAAAAGCAGAAGGTATCACACTCCCAGACTTTAAACTTTATTATAAAGCTACAATAATCAAAAGAGCCTGGAACAAAAACAGGAATATACACCAGTGGGACAGGACAGAGATTCCAAAAGCAAAACCTCAATTTCTTGACCAACTTATCTTTGACAAAGCCTCCACAACCAACCACTGGGAAGAGGAGAACCTATTCAGTAAATGGTGCTGGGAAAACTGGCTGACCACATGCAGAAGATTAAAGCAAGATCCCTACTTATCACCATGCCCAAAAATCAACTCTACATGGAACAAAGACCTAAACGTAAAACCTCAAACTATAAGAACCTTAGAAAATGCAGGAGACACCCTTATGGAAATTGGAACTAACAACCAATTCCTGATCAAAACTCCAAGTGCCCATGCCATAAGAGAAAAGATAGACAAGTGGGAAAAACTTCTGCAAAGTCAAAATAATCATCAACAGCCCACAGACTGGGGGAAAATATTTGTCAACTGCATATCTGACAAAGGTCCAATATCTAGCTCTACAAAGAACTCAAATGTGCCAAAAAGGAGAAAACAAATAGCCCCATTACAAAGTGGGCAAAAGATATGAATAGGCATCTCAAAAGAAGACATATGAGCAGCCAACAGACACATGAAAAAATGTTCAGCCTCACTAGTCATCAAAGAAATGAAACTTAAAACCACACTGAGATACCACCTAACTCCACTCAGGATGGCCATCATCAATAACTCAAAAAACAATATATGCTGGAGAGGATGAGGGGAAAAGGGAACATTTCTACACTGTTAGTAGGGGGGGAAATGTTGGTTTTTTGAAAGGACAAACAAGATAGATGGTCCCCTAGCTAGACTGAAGAAGAAAAAAAGAGAAAAAGCCCAAATAAACACAATCAGAAACACAAAAGATTAAGTCACATCTGACCACAAAGAAATACAAAAGATCATTAGAGACTATTATGTACACTTGTATGGAAACAAACTTGAAAACCTTGAGCAAATGGAGGACTTTCTGACATCACACAATCTGCCTAGGTTGAAACAAGAAAAAATTGAGACCCTAAATAGACCAATAGCAATCAAGGAAATTGACTATGTAATATGAAAACTACATACCAAAAAAAAGCCCTGGACCAGATGGCTTTCCAACAGAATTCTATAAGACATTTAAAGAAGAATTGATACCAATCCTACTGAAAGTATTCCAGGTGATTGAGAAAGATGGAACTCTCCTCAAATCATTTTATGAAGCCAACATCACATTGATACCCAAGCCAGGTAAAGACCCAACAAAGAAAGAAAACTACAGGCCAATATCTTTGATGAATATAGATGCTAAAATTCTCAACAAAATCCTTGGATTCAACAATACATCTCAAAAATCATCCATCATGAATAGGCTTCATCCCTGGGACGCAAAGCTGGTTCAACATTTGCAAGACCATAAATGTAATCAAATACATCAACAAGTATCAAAGCAAAAACCACATGATTATATCATTAGATGCAGAAAAAGCTTGTGATAAAATCCAGCACCTCTTCTTGATAAAAACCCTCAAACATCTAGGCATACATGGAACATACCTCAAAATAGTAAAAGCCATCTACGAGAAACCCACAGCCAGCATACTCGAAAATAGACAAAAATTGGAACCATTTCCCCTGAAAATGAGAACAAAACAAGGATGCCCACTCTCACCCCTCCTATTCAATATAGTATTCGAAGTCCTAACTAGAGCAATTAGAAGAAAGAAGGCGATCAGGGGTATCCAAATTGGAAAAGAGGAAGTCAAGTTATCTCTCTTTGCAGATGACAAGATTGTGTACCTTGAAAACCCAAGAGAATCTGTCAAAAGCCTCCTTACACTGATAAAGGACTTTGGCAAAGTCTCAGGGTATAAAATAAATGTGCAAAAGACAATTGCATTTCTTTACACCAATAATAAACAAACAGAAACCCAAATAAAAAGAACAATCCCATTCACAATAGCCATAAAAAAATGAAATACCTTGGCATCTTCCTAACCAGAGATGTGAAAGACCCTTACAATGAAAACTACAAAATGCTGCTCAAAGAAATCAAAGATGACACAAACAAGTGGAAAAATATTCCATGCTCATGGCTTGGAAGAATCAACATTGTGAAGATGTCCATCTTACCTAAGGCAACCTACAGATTTAATGCAATTCCCATCAGATTACCAGCAGTATTCTTCTCAGATCTATAAAAAACAATACAGGAATTCATATGGAAACACAAATGACAAAGAATAGCCAGAACAATCCAAAAAAAAAAAAAAAACAAAGCAGGAGGTATCACAATACCAGATAACTATAAAACTGCAATAATCAAAACAGCTTGGTGTTGATACAGGAACACGCATATAGACCAATGGAATAGAATTGAGATTCCAGAAGCAAAACCCCAATTCCTCAACCAACTCATCTTCAACAAAGCCCTACCCACACACCACTGGGGAGAGGAGAACCTATTCAGTTAATGGTGCTGGGAAAACAGGCTGACCACCTGCAGAAGATTCAAACAGGACCCCTATCTATCCCCATACACAAAATTAACTCTAAATGGACCAGAAACCTAAATGTAAAACCTCAAACCATAAGAACTTTAGAAAATGCAGGACACACCCTTATGGAAGTTGGAACTGGCATCCAATTCCTGAGCAAAACCTGAAATGCAGGGGCCATAAGAGGTAAGATAGGCAAGTGGGACCTCATTAAACTGACAAGCTTCTGCAAAGCCAAAGAAACTATCAAGAGAGCAGGAAGACAGCCCACAGACTGGGAAAAAGTATTTGCCAACTCCATGTCTGACAAAGGCCTAACATCAAGGATCTACAAGGAACTCAAACATGCCGAAAAGAAAAAACAAACAACCCATTACACAGTGGGCAAAAGATATGAACAGACACTTCTCAAAAGAAGACATATGAATGGTCAACAGATACATGAAGAAATGTTCAACGTCACTAGTCATTAAGGAGATGCAAATTAAAACTACACTGAGATACCACCTAACTCCAGTCAGAATGGCCATTATCAACAACTCAAAAAATAACAGATGCTGGAGAGGATGTGGTAAAAAGGGGACACTTCAACACTGTTGGGAGTGTAAACTAGTGCGGCCTCTGTGGAAATCAGTGTGGTGATTCCTAAAAGCTCTAAAAATCAACCTTCCATATGAACCCTCAATCCCCCAACTGGGAATATATCCTGAAGAACTCAAATCACCCTATATAAAAGATACCTGCACATGTATGTTTATTGCAGCATTGTTCACAATAGCAAGATCATGGAACCAACCATGCTGTCCATCAAAAGAGGACTTGATTTTTAAAATGTGGTACATATACACAATGGGATATTACGCAGCCTTAAAAAAGAATAAAATCATGAATTTCGCATCAACCTGGATGGAATTGGAGTTTATAATACTGAGTGATCTCTCACAGAAAGAAAGATCTGAGTATCACATATTCTCACTCATAAGTGAACCTTGAACAACCATCGTAACACTATAAGAAAAGGATTGACAGTGGCGGGGAACATTGGGGGGGCAAGGAGGGGAAGGGAGGTGGGATTAACGGTAGTCAATATCTGTCTGGGGACAGGGGGCACAACTCATCAACAAGGGTACCTGCACAATGTATATTTGTCTACCTAATCCTTAACTGTACCCCACAATTTTACAATTTAAAAAAATGTTAAAAAAAGAAAAATAAAAAAAGAAGAATGACTTCAAGTCAAAAAAAATTTTTTTAATATTATGCAATCTAATACTACGCAGCCATAAAGAACAAAATTATGAACTTTGCAGCAACTTGAATGAACTTAGAGTCTATAATACTGAGTGATCAATCACAGAAACAAAGAATTGAGTAGCACATGTTCTCACTCATAAGTGGACCTTGAACAATTATCATAATACTATAAGAAAAGAATTGTCAGTCATGGGAAATTGCTGGGGGTGGGGGACAGAATTGGCAGTAGTGGGATTCTGCTGGGGGAGGGGGCCACACCTCATCAACAAGGGTACGTGTATAATGAACATTTGTATACTTAACCCTGGATTGTACTCCACATCTTTAAAAAAATAAAATATTTTTTAAAGATTTAACATGTAGCAAAACACTTAATTCAACAGTTATAGCTTGACTAATTTTTATAAGTGTAGATTTCATACAACTGATCAGCACACTGATCCAGATATAGCATATTTTCTGCATCCCAGAAATCTTTCATGCCCTTCTAGGTCAATATCCTATGAAAAATACCTTCTATGCTGACTTATAATGTCAGAAATAATTAGTTTTTGTCTATTCGAGACCATCATGTAAATAGAAATTCACAGAATGTGCACTTTTGGATCATTTGGTCAACATTATGTCTATGACAATCATCCAAGTTATTATATTAGCAACAGTTTATTCTTTTAATTTCTAAGTTGCAATCAATCATAAAAATGTAGCACAATTAATTTAATCATTTCCTAATAATGGACATTTTGGTTGTTTCCAGTATGTGACTCTTATAAATAAATGTGCTAGCCATATTTCTGCACGTGTTTTTGATGAGTATATGCACCCATATCTTTTGAATATAAAATTAGGTGTGAAATTTGATAAGCTATATGGTAAACATACATTTAGCTTAGTTGATGCTGCCAAATAATTTTCAAAGATAGTAGACAAATATTTTCCACCATTAGCAATGTATGAAGGTGCTAATTGCTCCACATTTTTGCCAACATGTAATTTTGTCAAATCTAATAATATTCACCATTTTATGACTGATGGTGTTGAATACCTTATTATATGTGTTCTGGATATCAGACATCCCAATTTGTGAAGTGCCTATTCAAACAATTTTTTTCTTTTAAGGATATTGTATTTCTTTTTAAAATTTACTTTTAGAAGTTTGTGAATTTTCTATATATTGTATGTATTGAAGTTATTTGCCCTCTATCTGTGTCTTATGTTTTCATGCTCTGTATGTTGACTTCTAAAAGCAAAAGTCCTAAATTTTAATAAGGTCCAACTCATCATTTCATTTCTGTTGTAGATACAGCTTTTTGTTTTGTAAACCTTTGCCTAACTGAATATCATGAAGATAGTTAAATGCATTCTATTCTAAAGCTTTATTCACAGATCTTACAAATTAAGATTAAGGTTCATCTGAAATTGACTTTTGTCTATGGATTGAGGTATAGAGAGCAATATTCATTTTTTTATGTATGGATATCCAAATAACTCATCTTTATTTATTGAAAAGATCATCTTTCCCTCATTGTAGTAACCTGGTCATAATGAATTATTGTTACATAAGCTACTGTCTTTCAGACTACACTGTTTAATTCCATTGATATGTTTCTCTATCCTTGAATCAATACAGAATTTCTTTATTTGCAGTAGGTTTTGAAAATGCTTTCATATTGGATAGTATAATTTGATAGTATAATATAATTGGATAGTATAGTTTCAAGAATACCTTGACTCTTCTCAGCCTCTTATTTTTCTTAAAATTTTAAAAATTTTGTCAGTTTCTGCAAACAATAATAACTGAGTACCATATGTTCTCACTCATAAGCAAATCCAGAACATTTACCATAATACAATAAGAAAGAGACTGACAGTAGTGGGATACTGCCAGGGGAGGGAAGAGGGACATAACATCAATAAGGGTACCTGATCTCAAACCAGGAGTGGGGTACAAAGGGAGGCCCAAACTTTACCTGTATGATGACCACTTATATAACTAAATATGAATTGTACCCCACATCTCTAAAATTAAAAAATTAAAAATGTATTATAATATTTGTTATTAAGATTACATTGACCTTCCACATGACCTAACAATCCCCCTTCTGGGGATATATTCAGAGGAACTCAAATCACTCTTTAAAAAAGATACCTACACACACATGTTTACCGCAGCTTTATTTACAATACCAAAAGCATGGAACCAATCAGGCTGCTCATTAAAAGTGGACGGGTTTAGGCTTCCAGGCAAGATGGTGATGGAACAGGCCAGAATGTGAGAGTCTCCACATAAGCAAATGTCTATATAGGCTGTTTGTGTGAATGGGTGTGTGCTGGTGAGTGAACAAAAGTCCATCTGAGGAGAGAATTCCATTCATGTACCTGGGACTTTCCCCCAGAGGTGACTACAACCCATCACTACTCTGAGATTGGAACTCAGGTGTGGAGGATCGACTGCTATTCTCAGTGCTCTCTTGAGAGGAGGCAGTAGAGAAAAGCCCTCCCTCACCACCTGGCACCCACACCATCACCTGCAGCATCAGACCAAGCATGAGTAGGAGGAACCATGGAAAAGGCAGGCTGTGGAATTCTAGATAAAGTTCCAAAGCCTGTGACTGGGCCCCATCTTCTAAATCTTGTGACCAGGCAGAGATCTGCACTGCCCCTCCCAGCTCTACCCAGCCTCCATCTTGGGATGCAGAGGGCTATTTTCTCATGACAGATGCTCCTCCCCACACTGGAACAGACACATAGACATCAGATCTGAGTATAGATTTGACAGCAGTAGCAGCAAATAAGGTGAGTCCAGATAGAATCTGATCCATTCTCCTTCCACAGTAGTCTGTGGGGCATCTGACCCTCACTGAGAGCAACCCTATCAGCCTGTGCTGAGAGTAGAGGGGAAGGGCTGGAGAACAGAGCCACTCACTCCTTAACATGGTAGCAGTCTCTAAGAGGGACCTGGAGTTACAGAGACATCAACAGCAAAGCGAGTTTTTTTCTCTCTTGTTTGTTATTTGTTTTAGTTTTTGCTTTTTTCCTTCTCTCTTTCTTTCTGTTTTTGTTTATATTTTCATACTTGTTTTGTTTCTGTTATTTTAGTGTTGTTTTCCTTAAATTTTCTGTTTGTGTATGGGTATTTTTGAGGGAGAGTACACCAATGGGGGGGGGTTGTTTGTTTTTATGATTGTCTGTATATTTTTGTCTTTTTTGGTTTTTTTCTGTCATTGTTTGCTTCTCTGTTTATTTGTAACATGGTATGCCTGTCTGTTTTCCCTCTTATTCTTCTCTCGCCACCTTCCTTTTGTCTCCTTCATTCCTTTTTCCATTCTTTTCCCTTTTCTTATCTCATTTTGCTTTCAGGGAGAAAACAGACATCCCCACTGCATGGACAGATTGCAAGGCAGTGGGATGTGGGTTCCAGGGGGCCCACACAACTGTCAGCAGATACTGGGATCTGCAGATAACTTCTGAATCATAGCTGCCCCCATAATTAAATCTCAAAACCACAGAAAGCACAGGCCCCGGCCCCCAGTCCAGCTTCAGAATTGAACAAAACCAGAGAATCTAAATAACGAACAATAGGAGGTTGAGCAAACAGAAATTAAAGCTATCTCCCCATTCTTGAATAACAGAATTAAAGAAGAGGTTTTAAAAAAAGTGAGGGGGGAAAACATACACAAATGAAGAAAAACCAAAGGAAGAATATGAGTCTCACACAGACCCCTGGAAGGTCAGCCACTGAGAATGCAGACTTTGGAACTCAAGCAATGAAGAACCCCCAGAATGACTGGTCTCAAACCACAAACCCAGATATCAAGACATCAGTAGAGAGAATAAATAGAATCAAGAAGAGATAGGAGGAAAGAATGAAGAAGTTGATAACTGATAACAACAATAAAGAATACAGTGAATGAAATAAATAACAAACTGATAGGCATAAAAATCAGAATTAACCAAGCAAAGAAAGAATCTCAGAACTTGAGGAACAAAGTATGAAACTAACCCAGACTGTTAAAAACATAGAAAAGAAACTTTAAAAGACAGAACAAAACCTCCAAGAGATTATTGCAAGAGGCCAAACCTAAAACTAATTGGAATCTCTGAGGCAGAGAGAGACAGAGACCACCCTGGAACAAACATTCCATGAATTTATCCAAGAAAATTCCCCTAATCTCATCAGTGACATGACCATTCAAGCACAAGAGATTCAGAGAACCCCAGCAAGACAGAAAATGAGAAAACCAACTCCTAGACACACAATAATTCACCTATACAAGTAGGTATAAAAGAAAAAATATTAAAGGCAGCAAAAGAGAAAGGTCAGACTACCCACCAGGGAAGAACAGTTAGAATAGCAGCAGACTTATCTAAAGAAACACTTCAGGCTAGGAAAGCTTGGAGTCCAATCTTCAAAGTTCTCAAAGATAAACAATTTCAACCAAGAATTACCTACCCAGCTAAGCTAAGCTTTATCAGTGATGGAGAATTAAAATACTTCCCAGACATTCAATCCCTAAGAGTTTATGCTGCCTCCAGACCAGCTCTACAAGAAACACTTAAAAAAGTATTAAACACAGAAGAAAGGAAAAAATGAATAACAACCCCTTTCCCAAGAATGCAAGAAAAAGATAGAAGACATACATGAATCAATCCAAAAATCAAAAGAAAGACAACAAACAAATAAACAAGCAAACAACAGCAACAACAACAACTATAAGAATCTCATGGCAGGGATAAACTCTCACATCTCAATAATTGGCCTGAATGTGAATGGACTAAATGTACCACTGAAAATACATAGAATAGTAAAATGGATAAAATATCATAAGGCAATAATATATTGTCTCCACGAGACACGTCTCACCAGAAAGGACACTCACAGAATCAAAGTAAGAGGATAGGAAACAAAATTTCAGGTGAACAGAACACAAAAGAAAGCAAGAGTCATGATCTTGATATCAGATAGGATATACTTTAAGCTATCAAAAGTTAAAAAAATTCAGAAAGTCACTACATAATGATTAAATGTTCAATCTATCAAACGAAATATCCATCCTAAACATATATGCACCAACTTTTATAAAGCAGCTTCTAGGTTAAACTAAGAAAATATATTGACTCTAGCACTATCATAGCTGGAGATTTAAACACTCCACTAAAAACCCTAGACAGAGCATCAAGACAAAAAGTCAACAAGGAGAACCAGAACCTCATTGTGATACTTGACCAAATGGACTTAATTGATACCTACAGAGCACTCCACCCCAAAACCAGGGAATATACATTCTACTCATCACCACATGGAACTTACTTTAAAATTGACCACATCCTCAGCCATAAATCAAGCAGAAGCAAATTCCACAAGATTGAACCTCTGCCATGCACCGTCTCAGAACACAGTGGAATAAAAATAAATACCAACACCAACAAAGTTCCCCCAAAACCCACAAAGGCATGGACATTAAACAGCAAGATGCTAAGCAGCTTCTGGGTCAACACATAAATCAAAACAGAGATTAAAAGATACCTGGAAACAAATGAAAATGAAAAAATATCTTACCAAAATATCTTACCAAAATAAAAACTACAAAACACTGCTCAAAGGAATCAAGATGACACAAACAAGTGGAGAAATATTCCATGCTCATGGATTGGAAGAATCAATATTGTTTAGATATTCATCCTATCCAAGGCGATCTACAGATTTAACGCAATATCCATTAAATTACCAGCAGCATTCTTCTCAGACCTGGAAATGACAATACAGGAATTCACATGGAAACATAAACAATGACTAATAACCAAAACAATCCTCAGCAAAAAAAAAAGAAGGCATCACGTGCTCAGACTTTAAGCTTTATTACAAAGCTAAAATAATCAAAACAGCCTGGCATTGGTACAAGAACAGCCATACAGACTAATGGAACAGGATAGAGATTCCAGAAACAAAACCTCAATTTCTCAACCAATTCATCATTGACAAAGCCTCCACCACCAACCACTGGGCAGAGGAAAACCTATTCAGTAAATAGTGCTGGGGAAAATGGCTGACCATATGCAAAAGATTGAAACAAAACATCTACCTATCACCATATACAAAAATCAACTCTAAATGGATCAAAGACCTAAATATAAAATATAAGAGCCTCAGAAAACACAGGAGACACCTTTATGGAAATTGGAACTGGCAACCAATTACTGAGCAACACCTCAAGTGCGCATGCCATAAGAGATGAGATAAACATATGGGACCTTATTGAACTGACAAGATTCTTCAAAGTTAAAAAAAAACCATTGAGAGAGTGGGGAGGCAGCCCACAGAGTGGGAAAAAGTATGTGCCAATTGTATTTCTGACAAACGCCTAACATCTAGTATCTACAAGGAACTCAAATGTACTGAAAAGAAAAAAACAAACAGAATGGGTAAAAGATATGAATAGACACATCTCAAAAGAAGACATTGAGTAGCCAACAGACACATGAAAAAATGCTCAGCCTCACTAGTCATCAAATAATTGCAAATTAAAATCAAACTGAAGTACCATTTAACTCCAGTCAGGATGGCCATCATATAATAACTCAAAAAACACCAATAACTCAAAGAACAACAGTTGCTGGAGAGGATACAGCAAAAATGGAACACTCTACATTGTTGGTGAGACTGTAAACTAGTACAGTCTCTGTGGAAAACAGTGTGGTAATTTCTAAAAGATCTAAAACTCGACCTTCCATATGACCCAGCAATCTCCCTACTGGGAATATACCCAGAGGAATTCAGATCACTCTATGAAAAAGATATCTCCACATTCATGTTTACTGCAACATTATTCATAATAGCAAAAACATGGAACTAACCATGCTGCTCATCAAAAGAGGACTGGATTTTTTTTTTTAAGTGTGGTTCATATACACAATGGAATATTATGCAGCCATAAAGAAGAACAAAATTATGAACTTCTCAGCAACTTGAATAGGTTAGAGTCTATTATACTGAGTGATCTATCACAAAAACAAAGAACCGAGCATCACATGTTCTCACTCATAAGTGGACCTTGAACAACTATCATAATAGTATAAGAAAGGGATTGGCAGTAGTGGGAAATTGCCGGGGGGGGGCACACATCATCAACTAGGGTACCTGCATAATGAACATTTGTATACCTAACCCTGAATTGTACCCCACATATTTAAAATAAAAAAAAATTTAAGTGGACTGGATTTTAAAATGTGGTATATATACATGATGGAATATTATTCAACCATAGAGAAGGACAAAATTATGGACTTCACAGCAGCTTGGATGGAGTTAGAGTCTAATCTATCACAGAAACAAAGATCTGAGAACTGCATGTACTAACTCATAGGCAGACCCTGAACATTTACTATAGCACTATAAGTAAGGGATTGACAGTAGGGAGACACCACCAGAGGAGGAGGGAACACATAACATCAATAAGGTTGCCTGATTTCCAACCAGATGAAGTGGGGACCAAAGGCCCAAACTTTACCTCTACCACTTATGAACCTAATGCTGAATTATACCTCACATCTTCAAAAGAGAAGAAAACAAAACAAAAAAGATTGCATTAATCTTGATATATATGTGTGTGTTTCCATTTTTGTGGGTGCTCTGTATGCTCTGTTAATTCTGTGTTTGCCTGTGCTCAACCTCTCTGTTCATCAGAGAACTGCAAATCAAAACCACAATGAGATACCACCTAACTCCAGTAAGAATGACCTTTATCAATAAATCAAAAACAACAGATACTGGTGAGGGTACAGAGAACAGGGACTTCTTCTATACTGCTGGAAGGAGTGCAGACTTTATGGAAAGCAGTATGACAATTCCTAAAAGAACTGAAAATTGACCTTCCATACAATCCAGCAATCCTTCTCCTGAGGATATAACCAGAAGAACATAAATCATTCTACCAAAGACAACTGCACACACATGTTTATAGCTGCACTATGCACAAAAGAGAAAATATGGAACCAACCCCACCACCCATCAAAAGTGGACTGGATAAAGAAAATGTGGTACATATATACAACAGAGTATTACACAGCCATATAGAAGATCAAAATCATGGACTCCACAATAAATTAGGTGGAGTTGGAGACCATCATACTTACTAATCTATAACAGAAACTAAGACATGAATACCACATGTTCTCACTCATAAGTGGGACCTGAACATTAATCATATTTGTACAAGAAAGGGATTGACAGTCGATAGACTCTGCCAGGAGAGAGAGAGGGAGAAAGGAAGGGAGTGGGAACGTAGCATCACAAAGGGTACCTGGTCCTAAGTCAGGGCAAGTGAGGGTCAGTTAGAGGTCCAAACTTCACCTGCATGAAGCCTGCTTGTGTAGCTAATCCTGACTTGTACCCCACATATCTATAATAAAAATACGAATAATAAAGATTGCCTTGACCCTATAGGACAACTCAAGGAGAATTAATATGTTTACAATGCTGAGAATTCTAATCCATTAAAACATGGGGTAGCCTCTTCTCATTTGGAACTGTAATTACTATTTTAAGTGTTTCAGGGCTTTAAAAATAGATAGGTTGAGCAACCCCTTTTTGGGCCCCCTCTCACTTCTGAGTGCTTTCCTATTGCTTAATAAAGTTCATCTCATCCCCCAAAAAGATAGGCTTTCTGCAATATTCACAGACTTATTACTAAGTATTTTGGTAGATTCTTTCCTAAATGTTTGGTATGTTGCTATTTTACAGATATTTTTATTTCATTTTCCAATTTTTTGTTGCTACTATGTAGAGGTGCTTTCATTTTTTATGTATTAATTTTGTCTAGTAACCTTTTCAAACTTAATAATTGCTAGTTATTAAATTTACTAATTAATTCTAGTTAGTAAGGATTTATTTGTGGTGTCATTTAAATATTGCAACATACACAATCAAAGGAAATGCAAACAATGATAAATCATTTTACTTATTTCTCTTTTCTGTAGCACCCCATTAGGAACCCTAATATGATAATAACTAGAAAAAGTGGGAGTGAACATTATTCCATATAACTCAGTAGGAAGGTTTTCAGTATTCAAAATAGCCCATGATGTTTTCCAGATTCCCTTCATCAAATCAACAACTTTGTTTCTATTCAAAGACTTTTGAGGATTTTTAATAATGAGTGAGAATTTTATGACTTTGCTTCTGCATTATCAAGATTATCATATTTTCATTCCCTTACTCTGCTAATGTAATGGATTACATATTCAAATTGCATTGCATCAAATTCCTAAACGTTTGGTATGTTGCTATTTTACAGATATTTTTATTTCATTTTCCAATTTTTTGTTGCTACTATGTAGAGGTGCTTTCATTTTTTATGTATTAATTTATTTTGTCTAGTAAACTTTCAAACTTAATAATTGCTAGTTATTAAATTGTCTCTGTTGTTAAACAACCTAGAATTTCTGTAACAAACTTCATTTTGTGATGATGATTTTTATTTTCCATATATCACTCTGTTTAATTTGATAATTTTTATTTGAGAATTTTTGTATACACTATAACATAAAAGTCTGCAATTTTGCCATGTACCTTCTCAGACCACAGTGAAATAAAAATAAATATCAACACCAGCAAGGCTTCCCCAAAACCCACAAAGACATGTACACTAAACAGCATGATGCTAAGCAACTCCTGGGTCAACACAGAAATCAAAACAGAGATTAAAAGATACCTGGAAACAAATGAAAATGAAGAAACGTCTTACCAAAATCTCTGGGATGCCATGAAAGCAGTAGTAAGAGCATATCTCTACAAATGCACATAAAGAAAATGGAAGGATCACAAGTTAAGTCACCTAAGGAAACTGGAAAAGCAAACCCATCAAAATCCTCACTTCAGCAGAAGAATACCAATCACCAAAATAAAAGTCCAAATCCAGGATGTAGAAGACAAAAAAGATAATACAAAAAAATCAATGAAACAAAAAGCTGGCTCTTTGAAAGGGTAAACAAGATCATTATTCCCCTAGCTAGACTGACCAAGAAGAAGAGAGAAAAAACCCAAATAAGCACAATAGATGAAGTCACGTCTGACCCTGAAGAAATACAAAAGATTATCAGAGACTACTATGTACACTTGTATGGAAACAAACCTGAAAATTTAAAGGAAATGGAGGACTTTCTGACATCACACAAACTCCCTAGGTTGAAACAAGAAGAAATCAAGACCCTAAATAGACCAATCCAGGAAATTGGCTACGTCTTAAGAAAACTACCTACAAAAAAAAGCCCTGGACCAGATGGTTTTCCAGCAGAAGTCTACAAAACTTATATGCAGGAACTGATACCAATCCTTTTGAAAGTATTCCAGGTGATTGAGAAAGATGGAACTCTTCCCAAATCATTTTATGAAACTAACATCTCTTTGATATCCAACCCAGGTAAAGACCCAACAAAGAAAGAGAACTACAGACCAATATCTTTGATGAACATAGATGCTAAAATTCTCAACAAGATCCTAGCAAACCGGATTCAACAACACATCTCAAAAATCATCCACCATGACCAAGTAGGCTTCATTCCTGGAATGCAAGACTGGTTCAACATTTGTAAGACCACAAATGTAATTAAACACATCAACAGATGTAAAAACAAAAACCACATGACTATATCATTAGATGCAGAAAAAAGCATTTAATAAAATCCAGCACCCCTTTTTGCTAAAAACCCTCGAACATCTAGGCATAGATGGATCATACCCCAAAATAATAAGAGGCATCTATGAGAAACCCACAGCCAGTATACTGCCAAACAGACAGAAATTGGAACATTCTCCCTGAAAACTGGAACAAGACAAGGATGCCCACTCTCACCCCTCCTGTTCAATATAGTTTTGGAAGTCCTAGCTAGAGCAGTAAGAGAAAAGAAGGCGATCAGGGGTATTCAAATAGGAAAAGAGGAAGTCAAGCTATCTCTCTTTGCAGACGACATGATTGTATATCTTGAAAACCCAAGAGAATCTGTCAAAAAACTCATTGCACTGAGAAAGGACTTTGGCAAAGTCTCAGGGTATATAATAAATGTGCAGAAGACATTTGCATTTCTATACACCAATAATAAACAAACAGAAACCCAAATAAAAAGTGAAATTCCAATCACCATAACCACAAAAAAAAAAATAAAATACCTTGGCATCTTCCTGTTCAGAGATGTGAAAGACCTTTACAATGAAAATTCCAAAATGTTCCTCAGAGAAATCAAAGATGACACAAACAAGTGAAAAACATCCCACACTCATGGACTGGAAGAATCAACATTGTTAAGATGTTCATTCTACCTAAGGCAATCTACAGATTTAATGCAATATCCATCAAATAACCAGCGACGTTCTTCTCAGATCTAGAAAAAAACAATACAGGAATCCATATGGAAACATAAACAATCAAAAATAGCCAAAACAATTCTCAGCAAAAAACACAAAGCAGGAGGTATCACACTCCCAGGCTTTAAACTTTATTATAAAGCCACAATAATCAAGACAACCTGGTATTGGTACAAGAACAGGCATATAGACCAATGGAATAGAATTGTGATTCGAGAAGCAAAACCTCAATTTCTCAACCAACTCATCTTCAACAAAGTCTCCACCACCCACTACTGGGGAAAGGGAAACTTATTCAGTAAATGATGCTCGGAAAACGGGCTGACCACATGCAGAAGATTGAAACAGGACCCCTACCTATCCCCATACACAAAAATCAACTCTAAATGGATCAGAGACCTAAATGCAAAACCTCAAAGTATAAGAACCTTAGAAAATGCAGGAGATACTCTTATAGAAGTTGGAACTGGAAACCAATTCCTGATCAAAACCCGAAGTGCCCGTGCCATAAGATATAAGATAGACAAGTGGGACCTCATTAAACTGACACACTTGCAAAGCCAAAGAAACCATCAAGAGAGCAGGGAGACAGCCCACAGACTGGGAAAAAATATTTGCCAACTCCATGTCTGACAAAGGCCTAGCATCAAGGATCTACAAGGAACTCAAGTGTACTGAAAAGAAAAAAACAAACAGCCCCATTACAAAGTGTGCAAAAGATATAAATAGATACTTCTCAAAAGAAGACATATGAGCCGCCAACAGATACATGAAAAAATTTTCAACTTTTCTCCTAGTCATCAAGGAGATGCAAATTAATGCTACACTGAGATACCACCTAACTCCAGTCAGAATGGCCATCATCAATAACTCAAAAAATAGCATATGCTGGAGAGGATGTAGTGACACTTCCTTTGAGAAGTGTCTATTCATGTATTTTGCCCACTTTTTAAAGGGGCTGTTTGTTTTTTTCTTTTCAGCATGTTTGAATTCCTTGTAGATCCTAGATGTTAGGCCTTTGACAGGTAGCAATACCAGGCTGTTTTGATTACTGTAGCCTTATAGTAAAGTTTGAAGTCTGGAAGTGTGATACTTTCTGCTTTGTTTCTTTTGTTAAGGATTGTTTTGGCCATTCATGGTCATTTATGCCTCCATATGAATTTCTGTATTGTTGTTTCCAGGTCTGACAAGAATGATGCAGTAACTTAATGGGTATAGTGTTGAATCTGTAGATTGCCTTTAGTCAGGTAGACATCTTAACAATGTTGATTCTTCCTATCCATAAGCATGGGTTATTTTTCCATTTGTTTATGTCTTCTTGGATTTCTTTGAGCAGTGTTTTAAAGTTCTCATTGGAAAGGTCTTTCACTTCTCTGGTTAGAAAGATGTTGAGGTATTTCATCTTTGCTGTGGCTATTGTGAATGGGATTGTGTTTTAATTTGGTCTCTGCCTGCTTGTTGTTGGTGTATAGGAATGCAACTGCCTTGCACATTTATTTTGTACCCAGAGACTTTGCCAAAGTCCTTTATCAGTGCAAGCAGGTTTTTGACAGGTTCTCTTGGATTTTCAAGGTATAGCATTTTATCATCAGCAAAGAAGGATAACTTGACTTCCTCTTTTCCTATTTGGATACGCCTTATTTCCTGCTCTTGTCTAATTGCCCAAGCTAGGACATCCAACTCAATGTTGAACAAGAGGGGTGAGAGTAGGCAGTCTTGTCTTATTCCAGTTTTCAGGAGAAATGTTTCCAGTTTCTGTCCATTAAGCAATATATTAGCTGTGAGTTTATCATAGATGGCACTTAATATTTTGAGGTATGTTCCTTCTATACCTAGGTGTTTGAGGGTTTTTATCAAGAAAGTATGCGTATTTTATCAAAAAGCTTTTTGTGCATCTAGTGATATAGTCATGTGGTTCTTGTTTTTATATCTGTTGATGCATTTAATTATTTTTATGATCTTGTGAATGTTTAACCAACCCTGCGTCCTGGAGATGAAGCCTACTTGGTCATGGTAGATGATTTTGAGATAGTGTTTTGGATCTGATTTGCTAGAATCTTGTTTAGGATTTTTGCATCTATGTTCATATGGGATATTGGCCTGTAGCTCCCTTTTTTGTTGTATATTTACCCGATATGGGTATCAGTGTGATATTAGTTTCGTAAAATGACTTAAGGAGAGCTCCATCTTTCTCAATTGCCTGGAATACTTTCGATAGGATTGGTATCAGCTCCTCCTTGTACGTTTTGTATAATTCTGCTGGAAAGCCATCCAGTACAGGGCTTTTGTTTTTTTTTTTTGCAGTTAGTTTTCATTTGACAAAGCCAATTTCCTGTGTTGTTGTTGGTCTATTTAGTGTCTCAGTGTCTTCTTGTTTCAACCTAGAGAGGTTGTGTGATGCCAGAAAGTCCTCCATTTCATTTAAGTTATCAGATTTGCTTCCATACAGGTGTGCATAGTAATGATGTCTGATAGTCTTTTGTATTTCTTCAGGGTCAGTTGTGATTTGATCTTTTGTTTTTCTGATTGTGTTTATTTGGGCTTTTTCTCTCTTTTTCTTGGTTATTCTAGCTAGGGGTCCATCAATCTTGTTAATTCTTTCAAAGAACCAGCTTTTTGTTTTGTTGATGTTTTCTATGATATTTTTGTCTTCTATGTCCCATATTTGGGCTCTTATATTGATTATTTGGATTCTTCTGCTAAAGTTGGCATTTTGGTGGTCTTCCCTTACCAGCTCCCTTAAGGATTTGTTAGGCTCTTCACTTGTGATCTTTTCATTTTCTTGATGTGTGCTCATAGAGATATAAATTCCCATCTTAGAACTGTTTTCATGGCATCCCAAAGGATTTGATAAGATGTTTCTTCATTTTCATTTGTTTCTAGGAATCTTTTAATTTCTGCTTTGATTTCAGTATTGACCAAGTAGTTGTTCAGCATCATACTATTTAGTGTCCATGTCCTTGTGGACTTTGGGGAAATGTTGTTTGTGTTGATATTTATTTTTATTCCACTGTTGTCTGAAAATGTGAAAGGCAAGATTTCAGTCTATGGAATTTGTTTATGCTTGATGGGCCAAGTATGTGATTGATCTTGGAGTATGTTCCATGTGGTGATGAGTAGAATGTATATTCTGTTTGTTGAGTGGAATAATCTGTAGGTATCTATTAAGTCAAGTTTAGGTTCTGGATATCCTTGTTAATTTATTCTTCGAAGATCTATCTAGGGCTGTCAGTGGGGTATTCAAGTCCCCTACTATAATAGTGTTAGAGTCAATATCTTTTTTTACTTTATTTAGTATTTGCTTCATAAATGTTGGTGCTCCTGTGTTGGGTGCATATATGTTTAGGATGGATATTTCTTGTTGATGGATTGAAACTTTTATCATTATGTAGTGTCTTTTTGCATCTTTTTAAATTTTTTGATAACTTAAAGGTTGTTTTGTCTGATATTAAGATAGTAACTTCTGCCTTCTTTTGAATTCCATTTCCCTGGAAATTTGTTTTACACCCTTTAACTCTGAATCTGTGAATGTCCCTTGTGGTGAGATGAGTCCTCTGGATGCAGAAAATAATTGGGTCATGGTTTCTTATCCATTTTGCCATTCTGTGTCTTTTCAGTGGTGCATTTAGTCCATTCACATTCAGGTTGATTATTGAAATGTGATTGTTTCTCCCTGTCATGAGGTTCTTATATGATAAAGTTTTTTCTTTGTTTGTTTTCTTTTGGCTTTGGGGTTAATGTATGTGTGTGTTTTCAAGTTTCTTGTTGCGCTGTATTCTCTGTTGAATTCTCAGTGCTCCACTGTTCTCTTGGGAAGTGTGTGGTCATTCTTTTTTTTTTTCTTTATTCTGCACTTAATACCGTTTTAAGTGTCTCCTGTAGAGCTGATGTGGAAGCAGCATAATCTCTTAGGGATTGGATATCTAGGAAGGATTTTAATTCTCCATCACTGATGAAGCAGAGCTTGACTGAACAGGAAATACTTGGTTGAAATTATTTTTCTTCAAGGACTTTGAATACAGGGTTCCAGTCCCTTCTTGCTTGTAGTGTTTCTGCCAGAAGGTCTGCTGCTATTCTGATTGTTTTTCCCTGGTAAGTAGTCTGATCTTTCTCTCTTTCTACCTTTAGGATTTTTTCTTTTGTGTCTACTTTGTGTATGCGAATTACTATGTGTCTAGGGGTTATTCTTCTCATTTGGTATCTTGTGGGGGTTCTCTGTATCTCTTGTGCTTGGTTGGTCACATTTTTGGTGAGATGGGGAAAGTTTTCTTGGATTACCTCCTGGAATGCTTGCTCTAAGTTGTTCTCCATTTCCCTTTCTTCTTCTGGGATACCAGTCAGGCATAGGTTTGGCCTCTTTTTATAATTGCACATCTCTTGTAGGCTTTGTTCTTTCTTTCTGAGTCTTCTTTCTATTTTTTTACAGATCAGGTTAATTCCATATTCTGGTCTTCAATTTCTGAGATTCTTTCTTCAGCTAGATTAATTCTGCTTTCCATGCTTGTCATCTTTTATTTCCTGAATGAAATTTTTTGTTGCCAAAATCTCTGCTTCAAGTTCTTTCAGTGTTGCATCTTATCTTATTCACTCTTTCCATCCATTCCCTAATCCCTGTTGTATTCTGGAGACAGTCATTGGTGACTTCCATTGTTTGGGCACCAAGGTCTGATTTTTCAGGAATTTTGTCTTTGGTACACTTAAATTGCTTGAGGCCTTCCTTTGGTTTTTCCTCATTTGTGACATATTTCATGTTTTTCTCTTTAGTTCTGTTATTCACTGTCAGTGGAAGAGGCTTTTCCTTCTGATATTTGTTCAGTCCTCTATTCTTCCCTGATCTGGGCTCTGGATTTGCTCTATTTTGAAATAGGACAGTGGAGGGGAAGCTTTGCTGTCTTTTGTAGTTTTTGAAATTCAAATAAAGTAGGGGATGGGGCGCTAGGAATCAGAGACTACTTGCAAATTAAAATGTTCACTTATTGTGGTATGTGTTTCCTGAGACCCACTCCCCACCACCACTCTATATGATGATGCAAAGCAGAAACCAATGCAAAAGCAATTGAACACATACACCCTCCCTAAAACAAACTGGAATAACAACAAAGCAAAACAAAACAAACAACAACAACAAAAACCAAGAAAACTAAACACACACACACATGCCTAGCACAAAGTGAATAGAGAAGAAAAACAGAAAGACCAGAGGAAATTTTTTTCAAAGGTGGGAGGATTCAGGTTGAACCCTCACCATATAATGAAGGGAAGGAGGAGAGGAAGTGGAAGTGGGTGGGGCTGCAGTCCTCCCCTCCCATTCTCATATGGTCAGGGAGATCTCCTCCTGTGGGGAGTTATGGGATTGTCTCTTCCCCAGGTATGTACTCTCACTGTGGGTGTCCCAACCAGGCCTATCCTGAAATAGAGTTCTATTGCGACTGATGTTCAGTCTCTGCCTGGGTTTGTCCCACTCAGTTGTGGCCTAGCTGTGTGGGTCTGATGTTCAGAGGATTGCTGGGGAGGAGGGGGTTTGGGTCAGCCCCAGATTCACCACTGATCTCTTTGGAGCTCTTCCTCATCCTTTCTTGGCCAGACTATTTGTCCCACAGGTGGATCAGTGTAGGGGGTGGGGCACCTGAAACTCAGCACTCATTGGGTCCCTCTGAAGTTTGCACTCTCATGATATTCCCTCTGGCCACAATCAATCCCTGAGTAGTTGATCCACCATTCACAAAGATTGGGTCTGTTGCTCCATGGTGAGCAGGTCGGAGCACTTTCCCACCTGCCTTCAAGGTGGTGGTGGGGTGCCTCTCTTGTCCTCTTCCATGGGAACTTTCCTCTGTACTCCCTCCACAGCCCCTGCCAGAGCTCTGCCAGGTGCTGAAGTGGTGAGGCAAAGCCAGGAGCCAGCAGTCTCTCTCCTGCTTCAATGGTGAGGGAGAGTCTGGGGCGAAGTTTCTCTGCACTGCTTTTTCAAAGAAAAACTTCTGTCTTTTTTTAAAAATCAATGGCACTCAATTTCTGGAACCTGGGAAGAGACAAGGATGAAGTAGAGAAGCTGTAGCACCAGCTGTTGTCCCAGGGGCCTGGCCACCGTCTCACGAGCCCCACTTAGATAGTCTCTCCCAGCATTTTCTTCCCAGGGAAGGTTGGTTGATTTGAAAAAAAAGATAAAGAAAATGGTGCTCAGCTTCTGCATCCTGGGAATCACTAGAGTCCAAGCCCAGCCACTGTGACACCAGTCACTGCAACAGGAGAGCCCTGGTCGCTAGCTCCCTAGCCCTTACTCAGTCAGTCACCTACACGGCCACTCGCTCACCAGCACATACACAAAATTTTTCATACACTCACTCACACGGGGACTCATATCGTTGGACTGGCTCAGCCACCATCTTCCTGACTCCCCCTTCTTATAACTATTATGGTAAATATTCAGGGTCTGCTTATGAGTGAGAACATGTAGTACTCTATGTTTCTGTAATAGATCACTGAATATGATAGACCCTAAATCCATCCAAATTGCTGTAAAATATGTATTCTTGTCCTTTTTTATTGCTGCATAATATTCCATTGTGTGTATGTACCACTTTTTTTAATCCAGTCCATTTTCTATGGGTAGCATAGTTGGTTCCATGTTTTTGCTACTGAGACTAGTTCTGCAATAAACATGCATGGACAGATGTCTTTTTTGTAGAATAATTTGAGTTCCTCTGGGTATATTCCCAACAGAGAGTTTGCTGGGTCATATGGAAAGTCAATGTCTCGTTTTTTTAGAAATTGCCACACTGTTTTCGAAAGAGATTGCACTAGTTTGCATTCCCACCTGCAGTGCAGAACCATTCCTTTTTCTCTGCATCCTTGCCAGCATCTGTTGTTATCTGTTTTATTACTTGTAGCCCTTCTTACTGGAGTTAGGTGGTATCTCAATGTGGCTTTGATTAGCATTTCTCTGATGATTTGTGAGGCTAAGCACCTTTTCACATGTCTATTGGCTCCCTGTATGTCTTCTTTTGAGAAGTGTCTATTCATGTCTTTTGACCACTTTTTAATGGGGCAGTTTGTTTGGTTTTTTTCCTTTCAACACATTTGAGTTCCTTGTAAATAATGGATGTTAGGTCTTTGTCAGATATTCAGTTCGCAAATATTTTTCCCATTCTGTGGCTGTCTCCCCACTCTCTTGATGGTTTATTTTGCTTTACAGAAGCTTGTCAGTTTGATGAGGTCTCACTTGTCTATCTCATCTCTTATGGAATGGGCACTTGGGGTTTTGATTAAGAATTGGCTGCCACTTCCAATTTCCATAAAGGTGTCTCCTGCATTTTCTAAGGTTCTTATAGTTTGAGATTTTATGTTTAGGTCTTTGATCCTTTTAGAATTGATTTCTGTGTATGGTGATATGTAGGAGTCCTGTTTCAATCTTCTGCATGTGGTCAGTCAGTTTTCCCAGCACCATTTACTGAATAGGTTCTCCTCTCCCCAGTGGTTGTGTCTGCAGGCTTTGTCAAAATGAGTTCGTTGAGAGACTGAGGTTTGCTTCTGGAATCTCTATCCTGTTCCATTGGTCCATATGCTTATTCTTGTACCAATACCGGGTTATTTTGATTATTGTAACCTTATAGCAAACTCTGGAAGTATGATACGTCCCACATTGTTCTTTTGCTAAGGACTGGTTTGGCTATTTGTGGTCATTTATATTTCCATATGAATTTCTGTATTGTCATTTCCAGGTCTGAGAAGAATGATGTTGGTAACTTAATGGGTATTGCATTGAATCTGTAGATTGCCTTTGGTAGGACAGACATTTTAATAACGCTGATTATTCCTATCAATGAGCATGGAATTTTTTCCACTTGTTTGTGTCACCTTTGATTTCTTAGAGCAGTGTTTTGTAGTTTACATTGTAAAGGTCTTTCACTTCTCTGGTTAGGAAGACATAAAGGAATTTCATTTTTTTGTGGCTATTGTGAATGAGATTGTGCTTTTTATTTGTTTCTCTGCCTGCTTGTTTTTGGTGTATAAGAATGCGACTGTCTTTTACACATTTATTTTGTACCCTGAGACTTTGTCAAAGTCCTTTATCAGTGCAAGGAGGTTTTGACAGATTCTCTTGGGTTTTTCAGGTATATGATCATATCAGTAAAGAAGGATAATTTAACTTTTCCTATTTGGATACTGCTGATTTCCTTCTCTTATCTAATTGCTCTAGTTAGGACATCCAATACAATATTGAACAAGAGGTGTAAGAGTGGGCAGCCTTGCCTTAATCCAGTTTTCAGGGGAAATACTTCCAGTTTCTGTCTGTTTCACATTAGGCTGACTGTGGACTTATCATAGATGGCACTTACTATTTTGAAGTATGTTCCTTTTATGCCTAGGTATTTGATGGTCTTTGTAAAGAAGGAATGCTGGATTTTTTTCAAAAGCTTTTTCTGCATCTAATGATACAATCGTGTGGTTCTTATTTTTGCATCTGTTGATGTATTTAATTATATTTATGGTCTTGTGGATGTTGGACCAACCCTGCATACTGAGAATGAAGACTACTTGGTTATGGTGTCATGGTGGAAGAATTTTTTTTTTAAGATGTCGGGTGCATAGCCACCAAAAAAATGAAATATCTCACATCTTCCTAACCAGAGAAGTGAAAGACCTTTTCAATGAAAACTACAAAACACTGCTCAAAGAAATCCAAGAAGACACAAACAAATGGAAAAATATCCCATGCTCATGGATAGGAAGAATCAACATTGTTGAGATGTTCATCCTACAGATGGCAATCTACAGATTCAACACAATGCCCATTAAGTATCAACATCATTCTTCTCAGACCTGGAAATGACAATACAAAAATTTATATGGAAACATAAACGACCACGAATAGCCAAAACAATCCTTAACAAAAGAAACAAAGCAGGAGGTATCACACTTCCTGACTTCAAACTTTACTACAAGGCTACAGTAAACAAAACAGCCTGGTATTGGTACAAGAACAGGCACATAGAACATGAAACAGGATAGAAATTCTGGAAGCAAAGCCTCAATTCTCCAACCAACTCATCTTTGACAAAGCCCCCAATAACAACCATTGGGGAGAGGAGAACCTATTCAGTAAATGGTGCTGGGAAAACAGGCTGACCACATGCAGAAGATTGAAACAGGACCCCTACCTATCACCATACACAAAAATTAACTCTAAATAGATCAAAGACCTAAAGGTAAAGCCTCAAACTGTAAGAACCTTAGAAAATGCAGGAAACACTCTAATAGAAATTGGAACTGGCAACCGATTCCTGATCAAAGCCCAATGTGTCCAGGCCATAAGAGATAAGATAGACAAGTGAGACCTCATTAAACTGACAAGCTTCTGCAAAGCCAAAGAAACCATCAAGAGAGCAGGAAGACAGCCTACAGAATGGAAAAAAATATTTGCCAACTCTATATCTGACAAAGGCCTAACATCTAGGTTCTACAAGTAACTCAAACATGCTGAAAGGAAAAAAACAAACAGCCTCTTTAAAAAGTGGTCAAAAGACATGAATAGACACTTCTCAAAATAAGATATATGGGTGGCCAAAAGACACATGAAAAAGTGTTCAACCTCACTCATCATTAGACAAATGCAAATCAAAACCACATAAGATACCACCTAACCCCTGTAAGAATGACCATCATTAATAAAACAAACAACAACAGATGCTGGCGAGGATGTGGAGAAAAAGGAACACTACTACACTGCTGGTGGGAATGTAGACTAATAAAACCTCTTTGGAAGACAGTGTGGTGATTTCTGAAGGTTTCTTCCATATGATCCAGCAATTCCTCTATTGGGAATATACCCAGAGGAACTCAAATCATTCTACAAAAAAAGATACCTGTACACGTATGTTTGTTGCAGCTCTATTCACAATAGCAAAAATATGGAACCAACCGTGTTGCCCATCGAAGCTGAACTGGATAAAAAAATGTGGTACATATACACAATGGAATATTATGCTGCCATAAAGAAGGACAAATAAATGGACTTTATAGTCAGTTGGATGGATTTGGAGTCAATCATACTCGTGATTTATCACAAAAACCAAGAAATGAGTTCCATATATTCTCCCTCATAAGGTGACCTTGAACAATTACAATGCTATAAGAAAGTAATTGACAGTAGCGGAAAACTGTCAGGGGAAGGGAGGTGGGACTGGCAGTTGGGGAAGACTGCTAGAGGAGGGAGGGGCATGCCTCATCAACAAAAGTACCTGCATTATCAATGTTTGTATACCTAACCCTGAATTGTACCCTACATCTTTATAATAAATACATAAATTTTAAAAATAAAGATGTGGAGTACAATTCAGGGTTAGGTATACAAACATTTATTATGCAGGTACCTTTATTGATGAGGTATACCCCTCCCTCCCCTAGCAATTTCTGGATTTTAAAAAATGTGGTACATATACACAATGGAATATTATGCAACCATAAAAAGGACAAACATATGGGCTTCGCAGCAACTTGGATGGATTTAGAGTCGCTCATATTCAGTGATCTATCACAGAAACAACGAACATAGTACCATATGTTTTCACTCATAAGCGGACCTTGAATAATTATTATAATACTACAAGAAAGGGATTAACAGTAGTGGGAAACTGTCAGGGGAAGGGGGGTGGGATTGGCAGTTGAGGGTAGCTACATTTTGAGTGCTTAATAGTCACAGCAAGTTTGAGAACTTGCTAGAAATGTAACCTTAGGTCCCACTCTGTACCTACTGAATCAGAATCCGTATTTTAACAAGATTCTCAGGTGATTTATTTGTACATTGAAGTTTGAGTAATATTATTGTTATTGATGCTTTTATTGCTATTTTGGCATAAGCAGAAATGAATCATTCATACCACATTAACCTTTGCGGCTAGGCTATGGCAAATTGGAAGTACAGTAAAGATATAGTGCGACAAACACCTGAATGTTGGCCTGGTCAAGACTAGCATAGACTCTTCAGACTGCCTGTGCTTGGTGCTAATTTTGAAACAAATAGTATAAGCCTAATAGAAATATTGATTGTAAACCCTGTGTGTATAACACAGCTGCAATGTGTTGATGCGTTCATAATTAACAGATTTATTTATTCAATCTTATTTTGCATGAGAAATACCTTATATGGGATTGTTGGTAAAATAGTTACAGAACTTTGGATTTTCTTTTGGAGAGAGAGACTGGAAATTGAGTAAAACAATGTGATGTCTTCATTAGGCCCTCACACATGCCAGGTTTCTGTGCATTTGTTTTGGTTTGATTCCTATCTGCTTTGTATTCTTCCTATGAAAAGTGATAGCAAGTCATTAGTTAATAATTCCCCATTCAGTGGAAGAAAGAGACCAAAGGATTTTCAGAGCTAACAAACTGGTCCTAAATTTCACAGTGGGTATAAACCTCAGTGCATTTGTCTCCTCCACAGTTATTTTTCTACTCATCTCTACCCTCATCCAAACAGATAATAAACCACTTCATGAACAGATGTGCCACTTATTCATCTAGTTCTATGATGATAATGAAGAAAATTTAATCTGGAGTGTCTATGGAAGATGAACTAAAGCCAGACTGTTATGAATAATAAAGGCTCTGTTGAAATGCTGGGCCCCACATAAACACCCAGTCATTACGTACTCAACAATGCTGTCTTTGATATAGTCCAATAGTGTATAGAAACAACCACTTCTTGGGTGCTGGACTCCACATGCAGCTACTATTTCTATAGATGTAAATGTTCCAAATTGTTTAGAGCATAAAGGATATCTTTTTTCTGCAGCTGTAAGCAACAACTGACATTAAAAAATGCTGCAAATGTGTTAGAGGTGTTGCTTTATTTAGATAAATTTAAGATGAACTAAAAAAAAAGTGTAGCCTAACATTTTTGTTGAAAAAAATACCCAACAACTTGACACCAATCTTCCTTCAGAAAACTGTGCAAATTATCTTTTGGGGAATAGTAATTAGCTTAAAACCTGCTGCACATATGATCTTGGCATTATACATGATGTATAGCTGTTCTTGGAGTGGAGAAACATGTGGCCTCTGTAGCTGAAAGGCAGTAATATGTTCAATGAACTCCAAACAGAGATTTGTCATAAGAATTGTTTGACTTTCTCATTTGTTATCTACTTCAGTGCACTAAAACAGCAACAACAATAACTATATAAACTCTGGGAATGTGGGTTTTATCCCATATCCTCAATGCATTCCCCATTTTCAACACATTTATTTTTCATCTTTGTGCTTTTGTGTCTTTGTTTTGTAAATGGGAATAAGAATAGCAATTTCCCTTGTGAATCTACTAACTTAAATTATAATTTAATTTTAGTGTATACTTTGTAGTTCATTTGTATCTCCTTATTGCAATGATGGGCATTTGAATAACTCTGACTTACTCAAGAAATATGAAGTAAAGTGTGTTGTGAATAGCAAATACTGCACCTTTCAATTAACAAACCCCATAATGAACAGGTAAAAATTACGGGATACAATCATCAAAGAAAATTTCAACAAAAGGCATGGACTAGTTCTTCCATAACTGGAAGTTGACTCAGTACTCCTTGTGCTCTTTGTGACCTCAAAGCCCACCCTCAACCTCATCCACAGAGGAGGCAAATCTAAACCATGTATTACTACCAAGCACAGCAGTTGATTCCTTGTATCCCAATCTACTTAGCCTTGGACTCCATCTGTAACACAGTTCCACTGCTGAACTCAAATAGCTGTACCGTCTGGTCAGGAAAAATACCCTGTGGTCCACAGGGCTCAGAGATTATTGTAGTGCCCATTCAACAATTCAGCCTGATTGCAAGGCTCAGCCAACTGCCCCACCCACCAAACTCAGAGCAAGATCAGAAGCCCAGTCATCTAGAGAACTTGAAAGCTAGCTATGTCTGCCCTTGGTAATTACCAGCTGACCTATTCAGAATTATAGACTAGACTTAATAGTGAAAGTGTATTCCTGCTAAAGAACACCTGTACAACCCAGAAAACGTGGTTGCTCTGAAGATACACAAACACTATTACAAGGACATAAGGATTACAGAGACTAAAGAAGTCACGATAGCTACAAAACAAAACAAAAAATCCAAACAAATCTCTAATAGTTGACAGAAAGGTAATTCAGGAAAATCATTTTTTAAAAATTGGCGAACTTCAAACATATACAATAAAAGTGTAAATGAAATTTGAAAAGATACACAAAGTGAAGAAAAAGTTAAATCAACAATAGAACATTTTAAAAATCAAAATCTTAGAGATGAATGATATAATGATTGAACTGAAAAATGCAATAGAAAGCTTCAATACCCAATTTGATCAAGCTGAATAAAGAATCAGTGAACTCAATAACAGAATATTTAAAATTATTCAATCAGAAAGGCAAAAAAATGATAAAGAATAAAAAAACCCAAGGAATTATGGGACACTATTAAGAGACCTAACTTATGTGTAATAGTTATTAAAAGGGAAAAACGGGAAAAAAAGGTCAGAAAGCAAATTTAAAGAAATAATGGATGAGAAATTTCCTGAATCTGAGGAAAAAGCCAATATATAGGTACAGGAAGTACAGAGATCTCCAATAAAATCTAACTCAAAGAGGAGTTCACCAAGATATGTACTAACCAAATTATCATAGATCAAAGACAAGAAAAAATTTATGACAGCAGTAAGAGATAAGAACTACATCTCATGAAATTAAACACATCACATACAAAGAAGTTCCAAAATAGCTATTGGTAGACTTCTCAGCAGAAACCCCAAAGGTTAGAAGAGTGTGTTTCAAAGTTCTAGAGAAAAAAAAAATCTACAAACCAACAAGACTTTACCCTGCAAAGATTCCTTTCAGAAAAGAGGGAAAAATAAAGACTCTCCCCCACAAAATGAAGGGAATTTATCATCATGATGCCTACTTTATAGGAATTGCTAAAGGGAATTCTTTAAACTGAAACATAAGGCTGGTAATTAATAACATAAAGCTGATGAAAGCACAAAAACTAATGGTAATACAGAATGATATTTAGACTACTCTAGTATTGTAATGAGGGTGTGCAAAGGAAAGTTATTAGAGGTTAAGTGACAAAATAATTGATAAAAACTATACATAAATAAATTGTCAAGAGATGCATATTACAAAATAATGCAAATTTGGGTATCAGAAACATAAAATTATGGGTGAGGTAACAATATAGAGTTGCTATGTGCAATGAAAATTAAGTTGTCAACTAACTACTCCTTCTGCAAATGTCTACCAGGAGCGTAGGTTTAAAGACAGGTTTAGTGGGGAAGCAGCAATATGGTGACGGGGCAACCCGGTCTGTGAAACCCTCTGCAAAGGAGAACTGCAGTGGGTCTCTGACTCTCACCCTGGGGGCTGCAGACCCCAACACCGCAGCCTACTCTTCATATGGAGCTTGGCCGTTACCACCGCTGGGGCATCGCAGTGGACTGGACAGTCACTGGAGCACAAATGGCGCTGCTGCCACAGAAGCCGCTGCCACAGGCCCCCCCTCCACCACCGCTGCCACTGTGGCCTCCGTGACAGCCATAGCACATCACACCACCAGGGCCGGAGGCGATTCACTTCAGTCCTTGAAACCCCTTCAGGGAAGATCTGCTGGGATCGCAGCCACCTCTCCTGCAACCAAGATATCCTGCCCGCCGTAAGTCTCCTGCCATCTACCCTGAGGCAGGCAGCCATCTTCAGCCTCTGCCATTCCTGTCCAACCCCACCCGCTCTGGGGCGAGCAGCTGATATAGCACCAACTACTGGCGATTCAAGGTAACAACACCGAAATGGGAGAAACAAGCTTGAAAGACACATAGCCCAGTGTGGTGAACGGTGAGTGATCTGAACTGTCCTTCACAGCAGACCAGGGGCAACTGACCCTAACTGCAAACTAATTTACCAGCTTGAAAAGAAAACTAGAAATCAGAACTGAAAGGACATTGGACTTAAACAAAATGTCTCAGAGTGCACTTCATTGATACTGTTAGTTTAATGACTTAATTCTATTCCTACTGTATTGTTCCTTTTTTTCTTTTTTCCTCTTCCTTTTCTTCTCTTTTCTTCTCTCTGTAAACCATATCATTGTATAGAGGAACAGCACACTAATAAGATGGTTGGTTAGCTTGTATGTTATCATAACTATATGTTTTATTTTTTTTTTGTATGAGAGTTGGTTCGTCTGTAGCTGTGGTCTATTGTTTTTATCTGTTTTAGTATAGGCCTCTCTCTCTATTTGTTGGTACACTCATTTGTTTCCCCCCTTACTCCTCTATCTCTCCACCTCCCTCTTCCCCCACTGTCGGCTCCATTCTCTCCCCTGTGCTAACCACATTTTATTTCAGGAGTAAACCTATAGCCCCACTGCACAGACAGATTCCAAGGCAGTGGGAAGTGGGTTCCAGATTATCCACACACCTGTCAGCGAATACCAGGACCTACAGATAGATTTTGAATCACAGCTCCCCCCTTAAGTAAATCTCAAAACTGCAAAAAGGACCACCCCCAACCTACAGTGCAATGCCAGAATTGAACAAAGTAAGAGGGCATACATAAAGAATAGGAGATTGAACAAACAGAAGTAAAACCAATCCCTTTACCCCTGAATAAAAGAATTAAAGAAGACGGTGACATGGAGGGAAGGAAAAAGTAGGGAGGGGGATAAACCACACAATGAAGAAAAACCAAAAGAAGAATATAGGTCTCACACAGACCTCTGGGAGATCAGACACTGAAAAAACAGATTCTGGAACACAAACAATGAAGAGCCCCCAGAATGACTGGTTACATGCAACAAACCCAGACATCAAGACATTAATGGAGAGAAATTAAAAAATTGAGGAGAGACAAGAGGAAAATAGGAAGGAGCTGATGTCAGAAATTATAGCAGTAAAGAATACTGTGATAGAAATGAATAACAGACTAATAAGCATGGAAAGTAGAATCAGCCAAGCAGAAGAAAGACTCTCAGAGCTCGAAGACCAAAACACAGAACGATCTCAAACTATCAAAAGCATAGAAAAGAAACTCAAAAAGACAGAACAAAACCTGCAAGTGATAAATGATCACTTCAAGAGACCAAACCTAAGAATAATTGGGCTTCCTGAGGCAGACAGAGAAACAGAAGCCACACTGGAACAAACTTTTCATGAAATCATTCAAGAAAACTTCCCTCATCTCATCAAGGATGAAAAAATTCAAACACAAGAGATTCAGAGAACCCCTACAAGACAACAAATAAGAAGACCAACTCCCAGACACATAATAATTTGCCTAAACAAAGTAGCTATAAAAGAAAAAATCCTAAAGGCAGCAAGAGAAAAAGGCCAGACTACCTACCAGGGAAAACCATTTACAATAGCAGCAGATTTATCCACAGAAACCCTTCAGGCCAGGAGAGCCTGGAGCCCTATCTTCAAAGTTCTAAAAGACGAATAATTTCAACCAAGAATAACCTACTCAGCCAAACTAAGCTTCATTAGTGAGGGAGAATTGAAATCTTTTCCAGATATCTAATCCCTAAGAACCTACGCCACCACCAGACCACCTCTACAAGAAACACTTAAGAAAGTACTGAACACAGAAGAAAAAGAAAAAAAGAACAGCAACATTCTTCACAAGAGTACAGGCAAAAGATTAAAAACACACATGAACCAACTCCAAAACCCAAAGAAAGACAAAAAACAAACAGGAACAACTCTGTAAGAACCTTATGACAGGGATCAACTCTTGCATTTCAATTATTAGCCTAAATGTGAATGGACTAAATGCACCACTGAAAAGACATGGAATGGTAAAATGGATAAAATATCATCAGGCAACAATCTATTGCCTTCAAGAGACTCACCTCACTAGAAAGGACACCCACAGACTCAAAGTAAGAGGATGGGAAACAAACTTTCAGGTGAATGGAATACAAAAGAAAGGAGGGGTAGCTATCTTAGCTTCAGACAAAATACCCTTCAAGCTATTAAAAATAAAAAAAGATACAGAAGGCCACAACATAATGATAAAGGGTTCAATCCATCAACAAGATATATCTATCCTAAACATATAGGCACCCAACATAGGTGCCCCAACTTTCATAAAGAAACTTCTAGGAAAACTAGAGAAAGTTATTGACTCTAACACCATCATAACTGGGGACTTTAACCCCACTCACAACCCTAGATAGATCATCAGGACAAAAAATCAGCAAGGAGATCTGGAACCTCAATGTGACTTTGGACCAAATGGACTTAATTGATACCTACAGAACACTCCATCCAAAGAGCACAGAATACACATTCTACCACAGAATACACATCACCACATGGAACATATTGTAAGATCGACCACATACTTGGCCATAAATCAAGCATAAGAAAATTTAAAAGGAACAAAATTCTGCCATGCACCTTCTCGGACCACAGTGGAATAAAAATAAAATAAGCATAAACACCAACAAAGTCCCTCCCAAACTCACAAAGACATGGACACTAAACAGCATGATGCTAAACAACTCCTGGGTCAATGATGAAATCAAAACAGAGATCAAAAGATACCTGGAAACAAATGAAAATGAAGAAACATCTTACCAAAATCTCTGGGATGCCCTGAAAGCTGTATTAAGAGGGGAATTTATATCCCTACAAACACACATGAAGAAAATGGAAGGAACAGAAATTCACAACCTAACAAGGCACCTAAAAAAGCTGGAAAAGCAAGACCACAAAAACTCTAATTTCAGCAGAAGAATCCAGATCACCAAAATAAAAGCCCAAATCCAGGACATAGAAGACAAAAAGATAATACAAAAAATCGATGAAACAAAAAGCTGGCTCTTTGAAAGGATAAACAAGATCAATGGTCCCCTAGCTAGACTGACCAAGAAAAAACGAGAAAAAAACCAAATAAGCACAATCAGAAACACAAAAGATGAAGTCACATCTGACCCTGAAGAAATACAAAAGATCATTAGACACTATTACGTACACTTGTATGGAAACAAACTTGAAAACCTTAAGGAAATGGAGGACTTTCTGACATCACACAACCTACCTAGGTTGGAACAAGAAGAAATTGAGACCCTAAATAAACCAATAACAATCAAGGAAATCGACTACATAATAAGAAAACTTCCTACAAAAAAAAAGCCCTGGTCCAGATGACTTTCCAGCAGAATTCTACAAGACATTTAAGGAGGAGCTGCTACCAATCCTACTGAAGGTATTCCAGGTGAGTGAAAAAGTTGGAACTCTCTCCCCAAATCATTTTACAAAGCCAACATCACATTGATACCCAAGACAGGTAAAGATCCAACAAAGAAAGAGAACTACAGGCCAATATCTTTGATGAACATAGATGCTAAAATTCTCAATAAGATCCTAACAAACCAGATTCAATAATACATCTCAAAAATCATCCATCATGACCAAGTAAGCTTCATTCCTGGGATGCAAGGCTGGTTCAACATTCGTAAAACCATAAATGTAATTAAATACATCAACAGAGGTCAAAACAAAAACCACGTGATCATATCATTAGATGCAGAAAAAGCTTTTGATAAAATCCAGCACTCCTTCTTGATATAAACCCTTGAACATCTAGGCATACGGGGAACATACCTCAAAATAGTAAAAGCCATCTATGAGAAACCCCACAGCCAGCATACTCCTAAATGGACAAAAATTGGAACCAACAACACATGAAGAAATGCTCAACCTCACTAATCATCAGGGAGATGCAAATCAAAACCACACTGAGATACCACCTAACTCCAGTCAGAATGGCAATTATCAACAGCTCAAAAAATAACAGCTGCTGGAGAGGGTGTGGTGAAAAGGGGAACACTTCTACACTGTTGGTGGGAGTGTAAACTAGTGCAACCTCTGTGGAAAGCAATGTGGCGATTCCTAAAAGCTCTAAAAATTGACCTTCCATATATCCCCGCAACCCCCCTACTGGGAATATACCCTGAAAAACTCAAATCACTCTATAAAAAAGATACCTGCAGACGTGTGTTTATCACAGCATTGTTCACAATAGCAAGAACCTGAAAACAACCATGCTGCCCATCAAAAGAGGACTGGATTAAAAAAATGTGGTGCATATACATGATGGAATACTACGCAGCCATAAAAAAGAACAAAATCATGAATTTTGCAGCAACCTGGATGGAACTAGAGTCTATAATACTGAGTGACCTCCCACAGAAACAAAGATGCGAGTATCACATGCTCTCACTCATATAATGGACCTTGAACATCCAATGTAATACTATAGGAAAATGACTGACGGTACTGGGAAACTATTGGGGGGGGGGATGGAGATGGGATTAACAGTGGCAAATATCTGTCTGGGGACGGGGAAACACCTTTTATCAACAGGGTGCCTGAATTAAACGTAATTGTATACCTAACCCTTAATTGTACCCCACAAAACCATAATAAAAAATATTTAAAAAAAAAGAAAATTAAGTTGGTATCAAATCAAGATAGACTTTTATAAGTGTAAGATATTCTATGTAAGCCTCATGGTGATGAAAAAATTAAAAATGTATAAGAGACACACAAAATTAAAAAAAAAAATTCAAAACATACCACTACAGAAAACCATCAAGCCATAAAAATGACAGCAATACAGGAAGAAACAAAGGTATTTATGAAACAGTAAAAAAATTAATAAAATTACTTTGGTAAGTTTTTACCTATCAATAATTATACTTAATACATATGAGTTAAATTATCCAATAAAAAGATAGAGTGAATGAATGGATTAAAAAACAAGGCCCAACTGTATGCTGCCCTCAGGAGACTTACTGCAGATTTAAGGACACGGAGTCTGAAAATGAAAGGATGAAAGAAGATATTCCATGCAAATGGAAACCAAAAGATAACAGGGATAGTAATACCTACATCAAACAAAATAGACTTTAAATTTAAAACTGTTTAAAGCAACAAAGACATTATATAATGATATAGGTATCAATTTATTATAAAAACATAGCAATCATAAATATGCACACAATAGTGGAACAGCTAAATAAGTGAAGCAAATATTAAGGAATTTGAAGGGAGAGACAGATTGCAATACAATAATGGAGACTGCAAGACACCATTTTCAATCATGGAAAATCATTCAGACAGAAAGTTAATAAAAAAGATTGAACATGAGCAACACAAATCAAATGAATCTAACAGACATACACAGAATATTCTAATTATCAGCAAAAAAATACACATTCTTTTCAAATGCACTCCAGAATAGATCACTTGTTAGGCCACAATACAAGTCTTAGCAACTCTAGTAAGAAACTAGGAATTAATAGCAGAAAAAATTTTGAAAAATTCACAAATACATAGAAGTTAAACAACATGCTCCATAACAACCAATGGATAAATCAAGAGATAAAATGGGAAATTTAATTTTTTTTTTTTCAGTTGGAATCTCACTCTGTCCCTCAGACTGGAGTGCTGTGGCCGCTCCCGGCCACCGCAGCCTCAACCTGCTGGGCTCCGGCTATCCTTCCACCTCAGTCTTCCAAGTAGCCGGAATTGCAGGCACGCACTACCATGCCCGGCTGCTTTTTTGATTTATTGTAGAGATGAGGTCTCCCTGCCCAGGCAGGTCTCGAACCTGCAGGCTCAGGCAATCCACTCACCTCAGCCTCCCAAAGGCATGGGATTACAGGCTGAGCCACCGAGCCTGGCTAAATTTTTTTTAAGACAAACAAAAATGGGAAAATGATGTGCCAACACTTACAGAATGCAAAAAAAGCAGGTTTTTAATTTTTTAAAAATAGAGATGGGGTCTTGCAATGTTTCCCAGGCTGAGCTCAAACTTCTGGACTCAAGTAATCTTCCCATTTTGGCCTTCCAAAGTGCTGAGATTACAGGTATGAGCCTCTATGCCTGACCATGAAAACAGTTTTAAGAGGAAAGTTATAGCAAAAATTGCCTACATCAAAAAAGAAGAAAGAAAGCAAACATACAACTTAACATTACATCTCAAGGAAATAGAAAAAAAAAGAAAGAATAAATTAAACCAAATTTAGTGGAAGGAAATAAATAATAAAGATCAGAAGTAAATGAAATAGAGACTAGAAAAGAAATACAAGGATTAAGGAAACTAAGAGTTAGTTTTAAAAGATAATCAAAATTGATAAATTTTTAACTAGATTAATCCAAAAAAAGAAGACTCAAATAAATGGAATCAGACATAAAAGAAGAGATATTACAACTGATAGCATAGAATTGCAAAGGATCATAAGAGACTTTTAAGCACAATTATATGCCAACAAATTTGATAACCTAGAAGAAATAGATGCATTTCTAGACTTAGAAAGCCTACCTATCAAGAATGAATCATGAAGAAATAGAAAATCTGAACAGAAAAATAATAAGTAAGGAGACTGAGTCACTTATAAAAAAGAATCTCCCATCAAAGAAATGCCCAGGATCATATAGCTTCACTACTGAGTTCTACAAAGCATTTAAAGAAAAACTAGTACCAGTAATTCACACACTTTTCCAAAATATAGAAGAGAAGGAAATGTTTTCAAATTGTTTTTATGAGGCTAGTATTACCCTGATACCAAAGAAGATAAGATGATCACAAGCAAACAAACAAAAAACCCAATCAATCAAATAAACAAAAAGCTATAGGTCAACATAGAAAACATAGATGTAAAAATCTTAAACAAAATAATAAGAATCCAAATTCAACAACACATCAAAAGGATCATTCATCGTAATCAAGAGAAATTTTTCCATGGAATATAAAAATGGATCAACATTTGCTAATGAATACATGTGACACACCTCATTAACAGAATGAAGGATAAAATTCACTTGTGCATCTTATTAAAAGCAGAAAAAGCATTTGACAAAATTTAATATTCTTTCATGATAAAAACACTTAACAAATTGGATATGGAAGGAATGTACTTTTACACAGTAAAGTCACAGCTAACATGATACTCAATGTTGAATCTTTCCTCTAAGATTCGGAACAAGATGAGAATGCTCACTATCATCATTTCTATTCAACATAGTTGGATGTCCTTGCCAGAGGAATATGGAAAGTGAAAGAAATAAAAGACATCCAAATAAGATTGGAGGAAGTAAATTTTTTGCTCTTTGCTGATGTGAACTTAAATATGAAAAACTCTACATTTAACCAGAAAAACTTTTAGAACTGATAAACAAATTCAGTAAAGTTTCAGGATACAAAGTTGACATGCAAAAATCAGTAATATTTCTTTACATTAACAACAAACTTTCAGAAAAAAAATTCAAGAGAACAAACCCATTTATAATAACTACCAAAAAATACTTAGAAATAAATTTACTAAGGAGGTACAGGATCTACACATAGAAAACTAGAACATATTAATAAAAAAAAATTGAAGACACAAATAAATGGAAAAATATTCAGTGTTCATGGATTGGAAGAATTAATAAGTATAAAATGTCCATACAACCAAACATGATCTGCAGATTCAGTGTAATCTCTATTAAAATTTCATTGTCATTTTTCATGTAGAAAAGTTCTAAAATTAATATGGAACCACAAAAATCTCAAATAACCAAAGCAATCTTGAGCAAAATAAATAAATAAATAAATAAATAAATGCAACAAAATTAAAAAGCTGGAAGCATCACACTACTTGATTTCAAACTATCCCTACCGCTGTGGTAACCAAAACAGCACAACATTGGCATAAAAATAAGCACATCAGCCAATGGAATAGAATAGGACATCTAGAAATGAACCTATATATTTACAGTCAATCGAGTTATGAAAACAACATACAATGAGAAAAGCACAGTCTCTTCAATTGATGGTGCTGGGAAAACTGAATATTCATATGCCAAATTTTAAAAAATGGACTCATTTCACACACATGAAAGACTCAAAGTGGACTAAAGATTTAAACAAACAAAAAAAAAACCCTGAAACTGTACAACTACTAGAAGAAAACATGGGGTAAAACATGACATTGGTCTGGAAATGATTTTTAAAATTTGACTCCCAAAATGTAGGCAACAAAAGCAAAAAGTGATAAATGGATTGCATCAAAATAAAAAGCTTCTGTACAAAAAAGGAAACAATTAGCAGAATGTGGAGACAACCTATAAACAGGAAGAAAATATTTGCAAACCATACTTCTGATGAAGAATTAACAATCAAAATATGTAAGAAACTCAGACAACTCTCCAGACAAAAAATAATCTGATTAAGAAATGGGCCAAGGATCTGAGTAGACATTTCTCAAAAGAAGACATATGAATGACTAATAGATACATGAAAATAGACTCAATGTCACTAATTATTGGGGAGATGCAAATTAAAACCTCCACGAGATATTATTTCATACCAGTTAGACTGACTATTACCATAAGGATGAAAGAAAACAAGCATTGGTGAATTTGTGGAGAAAACAAATGTTGGTGGGAATGTAAATTCGTGTACCCATTATGAAAAACAATATGGAGGTTTTTCAAAAAGCTAAAAGTAGTATTACCATATGATTCACTATTCCTACTTCTGGGTAGTTACCCAAAAGACTTAAAATCAATATGTTGAAGAGATGCCTGCACTTCCATGTTTATTGCAGCACTGTTCACGATAGCCAAGTTATGGAAGCAACCTCAGTGTTCATCAATGAATGGAGGGATAGAGAAAATGTATATATGCACAAATAAATAGTATATATGTACTACTCAACCTTTAAAAAAGAAAGAAATTCTGTTATTTGCAACAGCATAGATAGAACAGAAGAACATTATCCTAAGTGAAATACTAAGCCAAACACAGAAAGACAAATACTGCATATTCTTGTACATGAAGTCTAAAACAATTGAATGCATAGAAGCAGAGAGTAGAATAGAAGCTGAGAGTGGGGTAAGAGGAATGAGGAGATGATGGTCAAAGGGAGAAAAGTCCCAATTAGATAGGAAGCATGTTTGATATTTTTTTGAGATCTATTGCACAGTGTGGTAAATATAATTAATAACAGTACTGTATATTTCAAAATCATTGAGAGAAAATTGTAAATGTTCTGAATACAAAAAACATTGAATATTGTGGTGATGAATATGTTAACTAGCTTGATTTAATCATTGTACATCATATTCAACAATCATAACATCACTTTGCACCTTATTTATAACATATCTTTAATTGCTCAATGTATGATGTTCTTTTTTTTAAAAAATTTTATTTTAAAGATGTGGGGGACAATTCAGGGTTAGGTATACAAATGTTCATTATGCAGGTACCCTTGTTGATGAGGTGTGCCCCCCTCCCCTGGTGGTTTCCCACTACTGCCAATCCCTTTCTTATAGTATTATGATAATTGTTCAAGGTTCGCTTATGAGTGAGAACATGTGGTACTCAGTTCTTTGTTTCTGTGATAGATCACTCAGTATTGTATACTCTAAGTTCATCCAAGTTGCTGCGAAGTTCATAATTTTGTCCTTCTTTATGGCTGTGTAATATTCCATCGTGTATATGTACCACATTTCAATGTATAATTTTAAAAGTCTCCCTCCTCGACAAAAATTGGCATGAAGATGGTGAAAAACAATTTGAAAGTTTGTGACTGGGGAAACTTATTGGATTATGATTTTAATAACTGAAACAGACAATTAGAGGAGTCAGGAGTGTATGCATATGCATGCAATGATACTAGGTCTGCTTAGATTGTGTCAAATGTGAAGTGCCTGTGTGATTAAACAAATTGAACAATTCCAAAAGATATTGAGTTGTCACTCCCTGAACTTTTGTCAAAGGGTAGAGTGAGAGCTGCAAAATTATGCATGGTAACTGTTATTGTGGTACTTTGGTTTTGGTTTGTAGTATGTTTTCAAAATCATCAGACCTAATTTCCTTATGCTGTCATTAATATTGACTATTTCAGTGATTTATTTACTGTGTAATCTTTAGCTTTGTATTCTTTTCCTATTTTATCCATTAGTTCTCTTGCTCGGTATCAGTTTTTTTTCCCTGAAACAAACAACTCCAAAGTAAGAGGAAACAAATGAGTGCATAGATTTAAATTAAAAGGGTAACAAAAGATGGCATTGGAAGAGCAATGTGAGACTGGACAATAAAAAGGGGTTAGGCCAAGGATTTGGGGACTATTTTTCAGTGGATAATAGAAAGTCTTTTTATTTTTAATTGGATATTAGTCAGAATTTTAAGACAGATTATAGAAGGAAGGTATCACTGGCATAGATTCTAACTTGAGACTCATGCTAGCCTCAAGGTGAGAGGAAATTGACAGATTAATAACTTTCTTTTTTATCAATATTTTTTATTATGATGTTGTGGGGTACAGTTAGGGGTTAGATATACAATTACATTTCATTCAGGCACCCTGTTGATAAGAGGTGATTCCCTGTCCCCAGACAGATATTTGCTACCGTTAATCTCATCTGCCCCCCCCCCATAGTTTCCCAATACCGTCAGTCATTTTCTTATAGTATTACATTGGATGTTCAAGGTCCATTGTATGAGTGAGAACATGTGATACTCGGATCTTTGTTTTTGTGAGAGGTCACTCAGTATTATAGACTCTAGTTCCATCCAGGTTGTTGTGAAATTCATGATTTTGTTCTTTTTTATGGCTGCATAGTATTCCTTCATGTATATGTACCACATTTTTAAAAATCCAGTACTCTTTTGATGGGCAGCATGGTTGCTTCCAGGTTCTTGCTATTGTGAACAATACTGCAATAAACATACGTGTGCAGGCATTTTTTTATAGAGTGATTTGAGTTCTTCAGGATATATTCCCAGTAGAGGGATTGTGGGGTCATATGGGAGGTTGATATTTAGAGATTTTAGGATTCGCCACACTGTTTTCCACAGAGGTTGCACTAGTTTACACTCCCACCAACAGTGTAGAAGTGTTCCCTTTTCGCCACACCCTCTCCAGCAGCTGTTATTTTAGAGTTGTTGATAATTGCCATTCTGGCTGGAGTTAGGTGGTATCTCAGTGTGGTTTTGATTTGCATCTCCCTGATGATTAGTGAGGTTGAACATTTCTTCATGTGTCTGTTGGCTGCTCGGATGTCTTCCTTTGTGAAGTGTCTGTTTATATCTTTTGCCCATTTTATAACGGGGTTGTTTGGTTTTTCGTTTCAGCACGTTTGAGTTCCTTGTAGATCCAGGATGTTAAGCCTTTGTCAGACCTGGTGTTGGCAAATACGTTTACCCAGTCTGTAGGCTGCCTCCCTGCTCTCTTGATGGTTTCTTTGGCTTTGCAGAAGCTTGTCAGTTTAATAAGGTCCCACTTGTCTGTCTTCTCTCTTATGACCTGTGAGTTTCATGTTTTGTTCAGGAATTGGATGCCAGTTCCGATTTCCATGAGGGTATATCCTTTTTTCTAAGGTTCTTATGGTTTGAGGTTTTACATTTAGGTCTCTGATCCATTTGGAGTTAACCTTTGTGCATGGGGATAGATAGGGGTCCTGTTTCAATCTTCTGCATGTGGTCAGCCAGTTTTCCCAGCACCATTTACTAAATAGGTTCTCCTCTCCCCAGTGGTAGGTGGTGGAGGCTTTGTAGAAGATGAGTTGGTTGAGAAATTGAGGTTTTGCTTCTGGAATCTCAATTGTATTCCACTGATCTATATGCCTGTTCCTATACCAATACCAAGCTGTTTTGATGATTGTAGCTTTATAGTAAATTTGAAGTCTGGTAAAGTGATACTGCCTGCTTTATTTTTGAGGACTGTAGCTTTATAGTAAAGTTTGAGGTCTGGTAATGTGATACCACCTGCTTTGTTTTTTTTGCTGAGGATTGTTCTGGCTATTCTTGGACGTTTGTGTTTCCATATGAATTCCTGTGTTGTTTTTTCTAGGTCAGAGAAGAGTGTTGCTGGTAATTTGATGGGTATTGCATTGAATTTCTAGATTGCCTTAGGTTAGATGGCCATCTCCAGAATGTTGATTCTTCCAATTCATGAGCATGGGATATTTTTCCACTTGTTTGTGTCATCTTTGATTTTTTTGAGTAGTGTTTTGTAGTTTTCATTGTAAAGGTCTTTCACGTCTCTGGTTAGGAAGATGCCAAGGTATTTCACTTTTTTTGTGGCTATTGTGAATGCAATTGTGTTTTTTATTTGAGTTTCTGTTTGTTTATTATTGGTGTAGAGAAATGCGATTGTCTTTTGTACATTTATTTTGTATTCTGAGACTTTACCAAAGGACTTTATCAGTGTAAGGAGGTTTTTGACAGATTCTCTTGGGTTTTCAAGGTATACAATCATATCATCTGCAAAGAGAGCTAACTTGACTTCCTCTTTTCCTATTTGGATACCCCTTATTGCCTTCTCTTCTCTGATTGCTCGAGCCAGGACTTCCAATACTATGTTGAACAGGAGGGATGAGAGTGGTCATCCTTGTCTTGTTCCAGTTTCAGGGGAAATGGTTCCAATTTTTGTCCATTTAGGAGTATGCTCGCTGTGGGTTTCTCGTAGATGGCTTTTACTACTTTGAGGTATGTTCCCCATATGCCTAGATGTTCGAGGGTTTTTATCAAGAAGCGATGCTGGATTTTATCAAAAGCTTTTTCTGCATCTAATGATATAATCATTTGGTTTTTGTTTTGACATCTGTTGATGTATTTAATTACATTTATGGACCAGGGCTTTTTTTTGTAGGTAGTTTTGTTATTATGTAGTCAATTTCCTTGATTGTTATTGGTCTATTTAGGGTCTCAATTTCTTCTTGTTCCAACCTAGGTAGGTTGTGTGATGTCAGAAAGTCCTCCATTTCCTTAAGGTTTCCAAGTTTGTTTCCATACAAGTGTACATAGTAGTCTCTAATGATCTTTTGTATTTTTTCAGGGTCAGATGTGACTTCATCTTTTGTGTTTCCG
>NW_007253598.1:440069-441518 GCF_000164805.1 Carlito syrichta | reverse complement strand
AAGAAATTGAGACCCTAAATAGACCAATAACAATCAAGGAAATTGATGATGTAATAAGAAAACTACCTACAAAAAAAGCCCTTGACCAGATGGCTTTCCAGCAGAATTCTACAAGACATTTAAGGAGGAGCTGATTCCAATTCTACCGAAGGTATTCCAGGCAATTGAGAAAGATGGAACCCGCCCCAAATCATTTTATGAAGCTAACATCACATTGATACCCAAGTCAGGTAAAGATCCAACAAAGAAAGAGAACTACAGGCCAATATCTTTGATGAACATAGATGCTAAAATTCTCAACAAGATCCTAGCAAACCGGATTCAACAACACATCTCAAAACTCACCAAGTAGGCTTCATACCTGGGATGCAAGGCTGGTTCCACATTCGTAAAACCATAAATGTAATTAAATACATCAACAGATGTCAAAATAAAAACCACATGATTACATCATTAGATGCAGAAAAAGCTTTTGATAAAATCCAGCACCACTTCTTGATAAAAACCCTCAAACATCTAGGCACACGGGGAACATACGTCAAAGTAGTAAGAGCCAGCTACGAGAAACCCACAGTCAGCATACTCCTCAACAGACAAAAACCGGAGAAATTTCCCCTGAAAACTGGAACAAGACAAAGATGCCCACTCTTACCCCTCCTGTTCAATGTAGTATTGGAAATCCTGGCTAGAGCAATCAGAGAAGAGAAGGCAATCAGGGGTATCCAAATAGGAAAAAAGGAAGTCAAATTATCTCTCTTTGCACTTGACATGATCATGTATCTTGAAAACACAAGAGAATCTGTCAAAAACCTCCTTACACTGATAAAGGCCTTCGGTAAAGTCTCAGGATATAAAATAAATGTGTAAAAGACAATCACATTTCTTTACACCAATAATAAACAGAAACCCAAATAAAAATCACAATTCCATTCACAATAGCCACACAAAAAATGAAATACCTTGGCATCTTCCTAACCAGAGATGTGAAAGACCTTTACAATGAAAACTACAAAACTCTGCTCAAAGAAATCAAAGATGACACAAACAAGTGGAAAAATATCCCATGCTCATGGATTGGAAGAATCAACATTGTGAAGATGTCCATCTTACCTAGGGCAATCTACAGATTCAATGCAATACCTATCAAATTATCAGCAACATTCTTCTCAGACCTAGAAAAAACAACACAGGAATTCATATGGAAACACAAATGACCAAGAATAGCCAGAACAATCCTCAGAAAAAAAAGCAGGTGGTATCACATTACCAGACTTCAAACTTTACTATAAAGCTACAATCATCAAAACAACTTGGTATTGGTACAGGAACAGGCATATAGGCCAATCGAATAGAATTGAGATTCCAGAAGCAAAACCTCAATTTCTCAATCAACTCATCTTCGACAAAGCCTCCACCACCTACCACTTGGGAGAGGAGAACCTATTCAGT